>NC_048595.1:6298740-6331240 GCF_003668045.3 Cricetulus griseus
TGGTCAGCAATACAGCTGTGAATAAGTGACCCCATCACTCTGTTTCTTGAGACGGATCTCTTATAGCTCAGGCTGGTTTTGAACTCCTGGTTCTTCTGCCTCCACCCCCCAATGCTGGGATTATGGGCCACTGTACCCAGTTTAGATTCTTTAATATGGGTGGGGAAAAAAGATAAAAAAAACTGTTCTGGGGCCCTTCAAAATATTCCAGAGAATGTGAGAGGTTTTTGTGTCTATGTCTTATAAAAGAGGACCTGAACATGGACTAAATTAAACTAGGTCTGAATCCCTGGCTTTAAAGCAAATGAAATTGAAAGAAAACCTCCGGTTTTAAGAATGATAGTTAATTATGCCCCAAACATTGTTACACAGCACAGCATCTTTTTTCCTGCATGCTCGGCTTGTAGAACCTGTTCCATGCGTTTCTGTGTGTCTCCTTGTGCAGAATGGTTGGTAGGGGCAGGGACCTCATCGTCTAGACCAGGTAGCTGTCCCTGTACCAGTGCCTATGGGATAAGTGGCCAGTGTGGGGCAGCCAGATGATGTGAAATACTGCCAGCCTGGCCGCCTAAGGGCCTGGCCTGCAGTCTGGAGATCCGGAGGACGGCCACACACTTTATTTTACCACAGCTCATAGGCATGGAGCATTTCCTGTCTTTAGCCTGGGCAAATTCAGGGAGTTATTTCCTTAAAAGTATATAGAAAAATTGGAAAAGAGCAATAGACATTATGTATGATTTATATTATGTTTCATATTCTCAAAATGTCACTAACGCTCTTCGCTATTTTAATTTATTTAGTTTACTTTTTTGAAACAGTCAAACTGTGTAGCCCTGATGGGCCTTAAACAGACCATGGAGACCAGGCTGGCCTCAAACTCACAGAGATCTGCCTGCCTCTGCCTCCTGAGTGCTGGGGTGATGCTGTTTTTGAACTAGGATCTCACATAGTCCAAGCTGGTCTGGCACTCACCATGTAGCATTGGATTGCCAAACTCCTGATCCTCCTGCCCGCCCACCTGTCAAGCGACGCATGTCTGACTCATCACTATTAGACCGGTGGCTTTTCTGGCGCGCGTGTGTGTGTGTGTGTGTGTGTGTGTGTGTGTGTGTGTGTGTGCGCGCGCGCGTGTGAATAAGGCTCACAAGGCTGCACACCAAACTGATTTCCATCGTGTGTTTGAATACTCGTTCACTAAAATTGCTTAGTTGTGTAATCCCTTGTATTTTTCTTTTTGTTCTGGGCCTTGAACCCACGGCCTCTCCTGTATTAAGCAAGCCCTCCACCACTCAGTTACACCTTTTTACCTTTTCATTTACACCTGACCTTAGCCAAAAGGCCAAGGCATACAATGTACTTCTCTTTTTACATTTATGTATTATCCTGGGGTTTGTTTTGTTTTTGTTTGCATTGTTTTTTGAGACAGGGACTCACTCTGTAACCTTAGACAGCCGGGAACTCAGAGAGACCTGCCTACCTCTGCCTTTGAGTGCTGGGATTAAAGCCATGCACCACCATGGATTTATTGATTAACTTGTGTATGTGTGTGTGTGTGATGGTGTGTGCACACGGAGGTCAGAGAATGTGTTTTGGTAGTTTGTTCTGCCCTTCCACCAGCGCCGTCTCACAGTTGTATGACTTATTTGAAGTAGGGTCTCACTAAATAGCTTGGGCTGGCCCTAAACTCGCAGTCCTGGGGTCTCAGCCTCCCACAGGCGTGCACCACCACACCTGGCTTCCTGTGTCTTTGACCCTTGTTTCAAGGGTCCATAGGATTTGCTAGGCCAGCAGAGGGGCATGAAGTAAAGTCAAGGGTAAAAGTTGGCTCTGGCCAGGTGAGATGGCAAAGGCCTGTGATCCTAGTGGAGGAAGGAGTTCCAGGTCAGCCAAAGACACACTGAGATCCCATCTCAGGACGGGAAGGAGGGTAGGAAGGAGAGAGGATACAATTATTACTTTGAAGTTTGGCATGGTAGTGGGTGTCTGTAATTCTGATACTCAGGAGGCTGAGGCAGAGGGTCATGATATTGAGGTCAGAGTGGGTTACATATTGAGAACCTCTTTTCTTTTCTTTTCTTTTCTTTTTTTAAAAGGGAACAAGGAAGAAAAAGAGGAAGAAGAAGAGGAGGGAGCAGGAGCATTTGGAAGGCGGAGGCTTGTGGATCTTTATGAGTTCAAGGCTAGCCTGGTCTATACAGAGTGTTCCAGGACAGCTAACGCTACATAGTGAGACCCTGTCGGGAAAAGAGAGGGGGGAGGGAAAAGAGAGGGAGAAGGAGAGGAGAGAAGAAAAAAGAAAAAGAGATCTTGTTCTGAGGGGCTGGCTTCCCTTCCGTGGAGCCCCTAGGACTAACCTTGCTGGGTGACAAGGCTGGTTCCCTCTTTTGTGCTGGCAATGACCTCTTCTTGCCAGCAGGTGGCAACACTACCCCCACGAGGACATGGATCGCTACCCTCCTGCGTGGAGAGGGGTAGAAGGAGCTCGTCTCCTGGACTATTTCTTTTTTATTTTGTAAAACTTCATGTATGGAAATTTCGCGCATGTACAAAGCATAAGCGCCCCAGGGAGCCAAAATCAGTCTACACCCTGCCTGTTGAGCACCCCAGCTGTCCAGCCCGGTCCTACCTTCCAGACCTCCACACAAGGGACCCAGCATGATCCCAAAGTCTCCCTCTGCTTTCAAGCCTGCACCTTGCCCACTCTGACCAGAATCCTCCAGTGCCTACTCATTTCCTCGTGCTCCGCCCCCAGGAATTAAGGAACAGCCGGGCTCTCTTCGGGTGGCATCTGAAAGCCAGGATGAATTCCAGCATCCTCACGCCTTGGCACCCACTATTGTCAGTGTCACAGACTCACCAAGACCTCTTCCTGGAGCTGGAGACAGGCCCGAGTTGGCGTCTGGCCTCAGACGGGAAGCATACCGTGGAGATACTCCAACTGGATTATGAAGCATCCAGAGGAGCCTGTGTGGTCGGGGGTCCTCAGCCTGCCTGCTCTCTAACTCACACGCTGAGGTGCAGGCATCTACCTCCCATTGTGACTTGCGATGAAGTTTTTCAAGAGGGGATTCGATTAAAGTGAGGTCATTGGGCAGTCTCCTATTTAACTCATGTCCTGTTTTTATTTGCCAGGTGGTGGTGGCCCACGCCTTTAACCTCAGCACTTGGGAGGCAGAGGCAGGCTGATCTCTGTGAGTTCGAGACCAGCCTGGTCGACAAGAGCTAGGTTCCAGGGCAGCCTCCAAAGCCACAGAGAAACCCTGTCTTAAACACCTCCCCCAGAAAAACCCCCCAAATTTAAAGATTTTATTTAATGTTTATTAAAGGACTTTTTAAGGCATAAAATTTTTATTTATGTGCATTGGTGTTTTGCCTGCATGTATGTGTTATAGAACATTAATTATTTTAAGCTTTGTTACTTTTATTTATGCTGTGGAACACACATTTGTTTTAATGATGCAAAGATGTGTTGCACGTGTTTATGTTGCATTTGTTTAACTTTGTGAATCTGTGATTTTTTTTTTTGTCTGTCTAAAACACCTTATGAGCTAATAAAGAGCTGAACGGCCAATAGTGAGGCAGGAGAAAGGAACAGGTGGGGCTGGCAGTCAGACAGAATAAATAGGAAAAACCTGGGAAGAAGAGGAAGGAGCAAGAAATCGAGGATTTAGAAAAGGAGGAGCCAGCCGCCTGGCCACCCAGCCAGCCGCAGAGTAAAAGAAAGATACACAGACATAAGAAAAGGAAAAGGCCCAGAGGCAAAGGTAGAGGGGATAATTTAAGAAAAGCTGGCTAGAAACAAGCCAAGCTAAGGCCGGGAATTTATAAGTAAGAATTAGGCCTCTGTGTATGATTTATTTGGGTGCTGGGTGGCGGGCCCCCAAAGAGTAAGAGCAAAGAATTTAAAAACAAAACAAAACAACAACAACAACAAAACAGCAACATGTACGTCCATGAGAAGGTGTCAGATCTCCTGGAACTGGAGTTACAGACAGCTGTGAGCTGCCCTGTGGGTGCTGGGAATTGAACCTCTGACTTCTGGAAGAACAGTCAGTTTTCTTAACCACTGAGCCATCTCTCCAGCCCCCAAAGAACCTTTTTTTTTTTTTTCTGAGATATGGCCTCATCTGGTAACTCTGGCTGGCCCAGAACTCACTCTGTAGACCAGGCTGGCCTCCAACTTGGAGATCTAAAGTCAGGGGATTCTTTAAGGGCCCCAGAGGTCTAGATGTACTCAAGTATAAATACATGTGTACACAAATGCACAGATACTCATTTTTGCTTTTAATAAACATTTTATTTCAGAATAATCTGAGAACAAAGAACAGAACAGAGCTTGCACACCTGCCTGCTGCCCAGCTCCTCAATGGCCAGCTTCTCACACCAGTGAGAAAAATGCTATACAGGGGCTGGGAACTCTGCACACAGGGGGGCACAGCTACTTAGCACGAATGAGGCTCTGGACTCAACACCCAGCACTAAATAAACGGACACTAGCATATTACTTTTCTGTTGATTAAAAAAACATTTTAATGATTACTTTCTGATTTTATGTGCATGAGTGTTTTCTTTGCATGTGCATACATGCATGCAATACTCGTGGAGGCCAGAAGAGGGCGTCAGGTCCTCTTGAACTGGAGTTACAGATGGCCGTGAGCCACTATGTGGGTGTTGCCAATTGAACCCAGGTCCTCTGGCAAAGCAATAATTGCTGAGCCACCACTCCAGACTGGCTTTTCTGTTTTTCTGAGCTAGGAGCTCATGTAACCCCAGTTGTCTTTCACGTGTTAGAATTACAGGTATGAGCCTCCCCACCAGGCTGCCATGTCTGAATCCTTATTATTTAGACATTTAAGAGACTTTATTAGGCAGGGTCTCACTGTGTAACTTGGGCAGGCCTAGAGCTCCCTATACATAGTTCAGGAAGACCTTGAACTTACAGAGACCCACCTGCTTCTGCCATCAAAGCCAACAATCCAGGCTTTTTTTGGGGGGGGGCAGGTGAATTCTCCCTGAAAGTGACAATTTTTTTCTTTTTAAAGGCATTGGTATTTTGCCTACATGCATGTCTGTGTGAGGGTGTTGGATCCTAGAGTTACAGACAGTTGTGAGCTGCCATGTGGGTGCTGGGAATTGAACCCAGGTCCTCTGGAAGAGCAGCCAGTGCTCTTAACCGCTGAGCCATCTCTCCAGCCCTGACAATTTTTCTTGTTGTCCTGTTGGCACAAATAAAATCCAAGCTGGGCTGAAAGAGAAGTTCCTTGAAAATGACTTCATTTGAATTCAAGACAATGCACACCAGAAGCCAGAGTGTGGCCCTTTAATTACAAGTCCAGGGCCAGTCAATTGCCGGGGGTAAGGGGGTGGTCAGACATTCTTGACTTCTGCGGGAAAACTGAAAAAATGTGAAGATTGTGCTGTGAGGCTCCTTCATGTGAGGCTGCAGCAAACCTCAGGAGGACTCTGAGGTTCCTGTCACTGCTTTGCATTCCTGGCATTTTATCAGCCCCACTTCAGCCCACGCCTGGCTCCCCAGGCCTGGGGAGCCGAGGGAGTGAGGGTGTGGTAGAGCCGCCATGTTTACAAAGGGGCCTTCTCTAAGGGCAGCCTCGGCGCACAGGTCTATTTAGGGGCAAGAACAGTTCCTGTGGTGAGGGGCTTGCTGAAGAGTGTAGCTGCACACCTCTCCCTTGACATTAGGAGAAAGGGGGGGGCTGTGGTGACATGTGCCTGCAATCCCAGTACTGGGAAAGCTGAGACAGGAGGATTGCTTCAAGTTTGAGGCCAGCCTGGTCTGCATGGCAAGTTGCAGGCTAACCAGGGCTACACAGTGAGACGTGTCTCTAGAAACGAGAGAGCCACAGGAATGGTTCCATGGGTAAAAGGTTCTTGCCGCACAAGCCTGACCAGCCTGCTGACTGGTCTGGAACCCACGTAAAGGGGAAAGGGGAAAACTTACTTCATACAGACGCCCTCTGACCTCCACACAGGAGCCATGGCACACGCACACCTCCTCCTGCACGCACAATAAGGAATAAGTAATAACTGAAAAAATACCAGAGGGAGAAAGAAGAGAGTGGTATCTGTCTTCAGGGTGTCCAGCCTAAGGTTAGACCCCCAATGGCAGAGGTTACCCCCAGGGCCTCAAGGCCATTAGCATGCTAGGACTGGAAATCTTGCATTGGGTACATTTTTTTTTTTTTTTGAGGGTTTCACTCTGTAGCTCAGGCTGGCCTCAAACTTATTATGAGCTCAGGCTACCCTTCAGCTAGTGATCCTCTTGAATGCAGGGCTTGCAGGCCTAAGCCACCACACCTGACTCATCTGAGGTGCATCTTAAATATGCCCATGAGAGGAGACAACGTGCATTGCTCGAAAGGCAGATCTGAGCCCTGGACCCATCTCCAGGGACAGCAGCTGGAGGCTTAGGTTCTGTACTCAGTCCCTCACTGTGACCTCCACCCTAGCCACCCTTTCTGTTTGGACTGTTTGTGTGTCTGTCTGTGACATGCAGGTCTCAGCAGACACTTGCTCTCATGGAATACACTTGGGCACTCAGCTTGGGGATTCACAGCAATACACTATCGCTAAAATTCCTTCCCAGGAGAAGATGTATGCAACAGCTACCCTACCTCCTCAGGTCACAAAGACAAACCGAGGCATATTGGGGCAAATGGGTTTATTGGGCACACAGATGAGGGGTTACTTATGGGTGTGTGTGTGCCTCCCCAACAGACCACATGTGGGAAGCCTTTACCCAGCACAGATGAGGACTTTTCTGTAGCTATACAGATGGCAGCCCGCCCCCCTAGTCTTCCCAGCCCCTCCTGAGGCCACGTGCGCACTTAAGGCAGAGTTGCATAGAGCAGGTGGAAGGGAGACGCTGGATACTCAGGTGAAGGTTGGAACCCTTCTCAGCCCTCTTTGTGGAAGTGCAAACAGTCAACAAGCCCATCTGAAATAATTCTTTTGTAAGGGGTGCAGTTGAATTCCCCAAGATGGCAGCTGCTTGTCTAGGAGGACAAACATACAACATACACACCCCATAAACGCTGCAATTGTTACCGCTAACATACAAACTTCTCTCAGTCAGAAGCGGCTCACACCCCAGTCCCTGTGCCTCCCCCGCCACTCGACACCCCTGAACATGCTCCTCCTGGGGTGCTGAGGCCCACCGCCCCCAGCAGCCCTTACACACCAGCTTCCAAAGTCCTGGCGCCTCTCGAAGATCTGGGCGGAGATCTGGGCGGAGATCTGGGCGGAGATCTGGGCGTCTCTCACCTTTTTCTTGCTTCTCGGCCCGATAACGTGCAGCACTTCTAGGGCAGTATACTTGCTGATTGCTTCCTTCGCTATTACTCACAACAACCAGCTAAGACACTGCCAAAGAAGCACTCACAGCCGGCCAGCTGGACTGAGGACCCTCGGCCAGGCACGAAGGAAGGAGCCACGGACAGCCATGAAGATGCAGGAGGATGGGGACGCTATGGGAGAAAGCTGAGCTGGACAACAGACACTACAAAGTATAACAGGCTCCTCCAGCGCTTTGAAGGCGGCACTCTGGCATGGGGTGGGGACGCAGGGGAGAGCAGCAGGCTGCTCCAGCAACCACAGAAGACACAGTAGTCAGCTCAGCTGTGGGGCCAACACCACCAGAAGATGTTCAGGAACTCCTTCCGGCTCCCACTAGGAGGCTGAGTCAGGAGGTTCCTTTGAGTTCAGGGGTTCGAGATCAGTCTGGGCAATATAGTGAGTCTAAAGAAAACAAAAACAGGCTGGAGGGTTGGCTTAGTGGTTAAGAACACTGACTGCTCTTGCCGAGGACCCAGGATCAGCTTTGAGCACCCACCAGGCTGCTCACAACTCTCTGTAACTCCAGTCACAGGGACTCTGATGCCGCTTCCAGCCTCTGAGGGCACCAGGCACGCACATAGTGTACATACATCAGGCAACACACTTATACACATTAAACATAAGTAAAGTGGCTGGGCATTGGTGGTGCACGCCTTTAATCACAGCCCTTGGGAGGCAGAGGTGGGCAGATCTCTGAGTTCGAAGCCAGCCTGGTCTCCAGAGCGAGTGCAGGACAGGCTCCAAAGCTACACAAAGAAACCCTGTCTTGAAAAAACAAAAAAACATAAGTATAGTGGGCCAGTAAGATAGGTCAGCGGGTAAAGGCACTTAGAACCAAGAATGATGGCCTGAGTTCAATTCCCAGAGCTCATATGACGGAGGGAGAGACCTGACTCCTACAAACTGACCTCTGACCTCCACACACACATGCTATGACAGAAACATGCACCCGTACCCCTACCCCACCCTCTCCTGCCCTCCAAAATCAAATAAACAAATATAAAACAACAGCACCCTTCCCCCAACCAAACCCAAATAACCAGTGGGGCAGGTCAGGCCTGAAGAGCTCACACCGGGGCCAATGGGAAATGGTTCATCTCCAGGGAAACCTCAGATACTTCTTAGCAGATTAGATGAAGCCTGCCGGAAGCTGGAGTCCTCCACAGCAACACCTAGGCCAGTGTTTGGGTGGGTCACCCTGGAGTCCAGCCTCCAGTTACACAGAAAACTGACCATGACCTACAGGCTGCCTTAAGATCCAGTGACTGGGCTGGGGCAGTGGTTCAGCTGGTGGAACCCTTGCTTGGCAGGTTCGAGACATTGGGTTTCACCTCCAGCTCTGTAAACCAAAAACATCTGGACTTGTTCATCTTTTAATACCCATTGTGGCTGGTGGAAATTAACGCAGAGACCCACAACTGAACCCTGTGCAGAGACCCACAACTGAAGTTAACACAGAGACCCACAGCTGAACCCTGTGCAGAGAATAAGGCTGTGGAGTGTTCAACTCTAAATGTGGCATCTGTGTCTCAATCCTCAGGGCTCAGGGGTCATCTCTGGAGGAGGTGGGGCAGGAAGACGGCAAGAACCTCTTCAGCTAAACGGTGTCTGTAGGACACAAGGCCATTGCCCACATGAACTCAGTGGCTGTGACTACATTCACAAGTCTCATACAAGGACAGCCAGCCAAAACCCCAGCATGGCCTGAGGAGGAGCTCATGAAGCCCCACCCCAGCTGAGGAGTTGGTGGCTGCTGGAAGGGGATGGCACCAGGTTCTTCACGTGTATAGTCCCTGAGATGAGAAGTCCCTGGAGCCTGAGCTCCAGCGAATAATTTTACAACCATGCTTGTATAGACAGCACTGAACGGGCTCAGTGGCTCCAGTAAACAGCACATGGAGAAGGGAGGGGAGCATGAGCCAGGCCCCGGCAGCCAGCATGGGCCCCGTGGTACTTGAAGGCCCTTTGTGGCTCTGTCTTCCCAGGCCCCACCTTGTTCCTCGGCGTTCGGGTCACCATTCCCTGAGTTGTCCCTTGTATTGACCCTCTCACTACCACCCAACTAGGGAGGATCAGGCTTGGAGAATGTGGGGTCCTTTCCATCCCCCAGCAGCATTTAACGTAATTCCAGACACACATGATTACACCCCAAGAGTCTGGTTGAGGCAAGCGGAGCTGCAGTCTGAGGCCAGCCTGCTTTCCATACCAGGACTTTGTCTCTGGGAGAGTATCTGCTGCCAAGCCTGACAACCTGGATTTGATCCCTGGATCCACAGACTGAATAGAAAGAGGCAACTCCCAGAAGTTGTCCTCTGTTCTCCACACATGACCCACCCACATACGTACATGAACACACACACAAACACGATTCACACACATACGTACATGAATACACACACACAAACACGATTCACACACATACGTACATGAATACACACATACAAACACGATTCACACACATACACATACATGAACACACACATACAAACACGATTCACACACATACGTACATGAATACACACACACAAACACGATTCACACACATACATACATGAACACACACACAAACACGATTCACACACACATACATGAACACACACAAACACACATAACCCACCCACAAACATACATGTATACATGCAAAGTGACAAAGTGAATGAATGAATAGATGAATGAATGAAAACTTAAAAAGGAAGCTACCACAGTGTCTCACACTTGTCATCCCAGCGCTTGGGAGGACAGCCTCAGTTACATGAGACTATCTTTAAAAACCCAAAATGATAAAGCAGAACAAGAATGGCACATGTGTGAGGAGCCGCGTGGGCCCAGCAAGGCCACCTGGCTGGCTCGGTCAGTGTGAGAGAGGGAAGCCCGGGAGACGCCTCACCCAGGCAGCCTGAGTGTGGGAATACAGAGGCCACATTAATGTTCCCTAATGAGGCTTGGCTGAGGTGGGGTCACTGAGGTGACCTCTGGCAGAAAAGCCACGTTCATATGAGAGAGACAGACAGACAGACAGACAGACAGATAGACAGACAGACAGAGAAACACAGAGAGGGACACACAGAGAGAGACCAGGTGAGGCTGGGCTATGGCCTGCTCTCCCTCGCTCTGGGAACCCTAAGGACAAGAGCTCGAAGCACCCATCTTTAAAGGAGGATGGCACTGGGCACGATCACCGTGGCTCTGACCACACTTCCCACATCCTCTTGGGCTTTGCCATGACTGAGTTTGAAGGAATTGTTCTGTCCTTACGTAGATGTCACAGAAAGTGGGAAGGTGGTGGTAGCTGAGGGGCAGAAACCTGGTCCACAGTTGTAGGTGAACCCTCCCTTCCTGCTGGAGACAACAGAGAGAAGCTTGGCCCAGGAGCCGGGGTATTAGAGGTGGGCCTCAAGAAGACCCACTGGGAAGGTGTGACCCTCAATCAACTTTCCCGTTAGTGGGGCTGGAGAGATGGCTCAGCCTTTGAGAACATGTGATGTTCTTGCAGAGGAGCTGAGTTTGGTTCCCAGCACCCACACTGTGGCTCACAACCATTCGTAAGTCCTGTTCTAGGGGACCTGACACCATTTCCTGATCTCCACAGGACATATTGTTTTAAAATACACACACACACACATATGTATACATATGTGTGTGTGTGTGTGTGTGTGTGTGTGTGTGTATTTTAAAACAATCAGGGTCAGGTCAGGGCATGAGAGCGCAATGCTAACACTCAGACTGGGGAAACAGGAAACTCAAGACCAAGGCCACTGTGAGCTACATGGGGAGCTCCAGGCAGGCCAGGAGATCCATGTGGAAACAATAAAGTCCCTCATGTTAGCTCTAGAATGAGCCCTCTTTGGAGGCACCACTGCCTGGTGTCCAGACCAGGCAGTGCAGGAGCTGGGTGTGCCTCCCCAGGGAAGAGAGCAACACCTGCCACTCCACAGCTCCCCAAGGAGGGCCCTGGGAAATGGCAGGTGACTTCCTGGCTTCTGGGGCTGCTAGCGTGGCTTGTGCCTCTACTCTAGGGGAGCTGGGTACTGCCAACCTCCTTAGTATTTAGGGTTTCATGTTTCCTTTACTGGCTCTTTCCCAAACATTCTTGTGCACCGAGTGTTTTGCCTGCTTGTGTGTTTGTGTGCCGTGTGCATGCAGTTCTGCAGAGGCCAGAAGACCTGGACTCTCTGGGGCTGGGCTCACAGATGGCTGTGAGCTGCCATATGGGTGTTGGGGACCAAACCCAGGTCCTCTGCAAGAGCAACAAGAGCTCCTAACCACTGAGCCAGCTCTCCAGCATTGGCCCTTACTGGATGTTACAGGTGGAATATTGAGCAGCCAACACTGGATGATCAAGCAAAGGAAAAGCAGAAGCAAAGCAAAGGAAAGGAGGGAGGAGAAGGGGAGGAAAGAGAAGAGGCCCTTTGTGAGAAAGGACCATCTCTCTGCACCGTGAAAGATTAGGACAGGCCATGCCGCTTGACTGACATATGAAGACAGAGCTGACACTATGGAAATCAGTATTGAGGTTCCTCAAAAAACTAAAAATAGAGGTCCCATATGACCCAGATACATACCCAGAGGGTACTGCCCAAAGGACTGTACCCTGTCAGAGAGACGCTCACACATCTACAATCACTGCTGTCCTATACACAACAGTCAGACAGTGGAGCCAGAGTACATGTTTATGCACAGAGCTATAAATGGGTAGAAAATGTAGTTTACAGAGTCAGTTCCGGGATGGCCAAGGCTACACAGAGAAACTCTGTCTTGAAAAACCAAAAAGAAAAAACAAGAAAGGAAAGAAAGAAAGAAAGAAAGAAAGAAAGAAAGAAAGAAAGAAAGAAAGAAAGAAAGAGGGAGGGAGAGAGGGAGGGAGGGAGGGAAAAAAGAAAATGTGTTATGTATACATGATGCATTTTTTTTTTTTTTTTTGAGAAACAGTTTCTCTGTGTGGGGCTTTGGAGCCTGTCCTGAACTCACTCTGTAGACCAGGCTGGCCTCGAACTCACAGAGATCCTCCTGCCTCTGCCTCCCAAGTTCTGGATTAAATGTGTGTGCTGCTGCTGCCACCACCACCACACCTGACTTTACAGGATGATTTTATGTAGCTATCAAGAAAAATGAAATCATGATGCTGGCAGGAAAATGGATGCAACTGAAAATCAAGTTGTTAAGCAAAATCAGACAAATACTGCATGCTTCTTATGTATAGAACCTATGTTTAAATACATCTGTCCGTGTGCGTGTGCGTGTGCATGTGCGTGTGCGTGTGCGTGTGTGTGTGTGTCCACAAAGCTAGAAAGGGACTCATAGGGACTCATAAGGGGAGGAAGAGGTCTTCAGGGAGAAATAGAAGCATCACGGAGTATGCAATGTCAGAAAGCAGAAGGGACTGGCTGGGGAAGGAAGGGAAACCAAGAACAGGCTGGAGGAGAAGGGGGTGGGGGGGAATGAGAACCAAGTGTAAGGACACATAGGTATGAACATGCAATGAGTAAAAACACCTTGGATGTGAGCATAAAAAAGTAATTAAAAAACAAAACTCACAGGCTCAGTGGTTAAGAGCATTTGCTGCTCTTCTAGCGGACCCAAGTTCAGTTCCCAGCTCTGATGTCAAGAAGTCCACAGCCATCAGTAACAGGCTCCGGCAGATGCTTGCCATCTCTTCTGGCCACCTGGTACCCACACTCACACTAGTCACAAACTGTTGCTAACCCTTCCCTCCACGCTGATAGGCTTGGGGCTGCGTGTGAAGTATAATTCTAGCCAATGAGATGTATGGAAAAGTCTTTGGACTTTGGAGAAAGGTTTCCACCCTATCTACAGAAAGACCAGAAAGCACCAGACCTGGATGAGGTAGTGCTGGCAGGAGTGAAGGAGGAATTTGAAGATATGTGTCTCAAGAAACTGTCACAGAGCTGTCCTCCTTCTGGACCTCCTGTTTTATGAAGTTAATGTATAGGCTGGGAGTGTGGGTCAGTGGTTGACTAGCAAGCCTGGGGCCTTAGGTTGGGGGTGGGGTAAAAGAAAGAGGGAGAGATTAGTTTACACCAAGCACAGTGGTGCCGTGGCTATTTTGGAGGCTAAGGCCAGAGGATGGACCAGTTTGAACATAGTTTCAAAAAAACAAACAACAACAACAACAAAGCCAAAACCACACAAGACAGACTATTTAGTCAGCAAAGCTTTTGTCACAAAGGGCTCAGTTAGCAGAAAGACAACAAACAAAAACACAAAGTACCACTGCCCTCTCTGCAGTACCTCTCTGTGTACGGTGAGCTTTGAACATCTCTGCTCTAACTGACACAGTTGTGCACACCGGTCCTTCCAATTCCTGGAAGACTGAGGCAGGAAGGCTGTCACAAGTTCAAGGCTAGCCTAGGCTACTGCGTGAGTTCTAAACCAGCCTGAGCTACAAAGTAGGACCCTGTCCTCAAAAACTCATCAAATAACAACAAAACAAACCCCGCCAACATCTGTCCTTAGTGTTGCACATCCGTCACTAGGAGGCGTCTATCTCCCTCACAACTTGGCTTGTGGACGGGGTCTGGGTGGGGTGCTCCACGAAACTGGCAAAGGGGGGAAGACCATAAACACAATCCCAGTGCAGGGTTCCCAAGCAGACACACCTCAGCTAGTTTTCTGCTGAAACTAATCCCTCACCCCCCCCAACTGCCTGTCCTCAGCCCAACATTGCCACAGACTGTGTCTGGAGAAGCACAGATGGGCTGAGATTCGGCCTTCAGTGGGGAGGGAGCGGGGGAGTGGCGGGAGAAGAGATATCAGCCTGAAACAGTGGCAAAGGTGCATGACCAGTGTGAACAGTGTTCGCGTTTGAAGAAGCCTGACCCTTCCCCCACAGGAACCCAAGAGAGTCACCCCACAGAAGCCAGGTGCTAGCACTGAGCAGAGGCAAACGGGGAGGAAAAGCCCACATCACCTAATAAAGCATCCATGAGTTCTCTTCCAGGGACAAATCTCCCTAAGGTTTCTGGACCTGTCTCCTCAATTTGTCACTCAGCATTTGGGCTCCCTGTGAAATCTACATCTCAGAACCGAGGGCCTGGAAATTAGAAATGCTTCTTCAAGGCCAAGATGTGTCTACACTTGAACTCAACCAGTGTCTCTCCAAGAGAATTCATGATCTACTCCATGCTGTGAACAGTCCCTGAAGGTGCCAGGGAGCTAAGGCAGTGGAGGACAAGGGTGGATTTCTATTCAGTAACCCAACAGAGGCCCTGTGCGGCTGGGGATGGGCAGCCAGGCTAGCAGGCTCCACCTGTCTGACCTGCTCAGCTCACTGCCCACTCAGGCCTGGCACAGCTGCTAGGAGCTGGGCCCACTGCCAGGAGCTACCTGGGCCCCTCCAGAGGTGTGCCCTCACCTGTCCCCTGTCCCTTCCCCCACTGCTCCTATGCCCGCCCGGGGAAGCAGGCACTAGAACATCTCCCATGAGTCATCTGGATGCTAATCCAAAAGCCATCAGAGAAAGAAAGGAACAAATGGAAAGGGGGGGAGGAAAATCCCCAGTCCCCACACCTGAGCCCTGTGCAGTCGGTCATGGCAGTGAGGCTGGGTGGGGCCTGGAGCAGTGCCTGGTAAGGTCAGGGCCAAATCTCAGGCCTGTTTTATCTCTTTCTTTATTTGGAGAAAGCCGTTCCGCTGTCCATCCACCAGCTGACTCTGTCAACCCCAGGCACTGGAATCCACAGGACTTGGAGCTGTCCATGGACATAGAAAGGCAGAGGCAGCTGTCTCCAGGAGCACAGAGCCACTGTTAGCTATGCCAGGTTCCTCCTCCAGACTCTGCTCCAAGCACACAGGGCCCACCCATCCCTCTGCTCCTAGCCTTCAATACGAATGCCTGGGTTCTTGGGTGCTGCCAGTTTGTTACAGGCATGGCTGGTGGCAGGGGCACTAGGGCTGTTACTCAGGACCAAGAGGCCTGAGCAGGCAGATTTCGCTTCTCTTCCCTTTTGCCCTCTGGCCCCTATGCCTGGCAAGCCTAAGTCAATGGGAGCATCTGAATACACAGCCCTGTCTGGGTGGAAGGTCACAGACACTGTCTGCAATGAAGCCAGCTGGACATCTGACTCTTGAGTTCTGACCATGTGCTTCTGAGCTGGCCACAGAAGGGGAGTCTTTGAGAATCACAGCAGAAGAGAAAGAGCGAGAGCCATCGGGGAAACTGTAGACACACGCAGGGTTTCCCTCTAGATGCAGGGTGGGTTCCAAACTTTTAGAAGCAAACTGGAAGAGCAGACCCCTTTTTCCTAAGGTAGCAGAGACAGAGGAAGGAGCAGAGAGAAACATTAGCTGATGGAATTCACAGAGCCCTGACAACAGTAGGTAGCTGCTGGGTGTGGCCAGGCAGGTCTCAGACCTCACTCAGGGTGTGCCTGTCTTCCAAGGAATACTTTACAAAGAGCCTCAACTAAAAGCAGCACCTTCACTCTGCTACCCCAAGAGGAACTGACAAACACACCAGGCCTCGTTCCAGAAGCCAGTGGTCCACACTGGGTCAGTACCCTGGGGTGAGTCCTGGAGGTCCACCTGGAATTCTGACCCCTCTTTTCTCCTAGTCAGGCTTCTGCCTTCCTCTCACCCCACTCCCTGTATCAAAGGTCTAAAAGAAAACCCCACAATCACTGCCAACTTCAGACTTTTCTGGCTCTTACATCATCCACCAGCCCCTGGGCTAGGGCCCAAACCAGTGAGATCAAAATGCTTGTCAGCTGCAGAAAACCTCAAGGCAAAGGTACAGTGCAGCATGTCCTTATTGGCTAAGGAAACATTTACCAGGCTAGCCCAAAAGAGAAGTGTGTGGTGTGTGTGTGTGGTGTGTGTGTGTGTGTGTGTGTGTGTGTGTGTGTGTGTCTGTGTGTGTGTGTGTGTGTGTGTGTGTGTGTGTGTGTGTGTGTGTGTGTGTGTGTGTGTGTGTGTGTGTGTGTGTGTGTGTGTGTGTGTGTGTGTGTGTGTGTGTGTGTGTGTGTGTGTGTGTGTGTGTGTGTGTGTGTGTGTGTGTGTGTGTGTGTGTGTGTGTGTGTGTGTGTGTGTGTGTGTGTGTGTGTGTGTGTGTGTGTGTGTGTGTGTGTGTGTGTGTGTGTGTGTGTGGTGTGTGTGTGTGTGTGTCGGGGGGTGTTTACTAGCTTCAATTTAGCAAAAACTAGAATTATGTATTTACATATCGAGTCCCAAGATAAGTCATCTGGGATCTCCCCAAGTAGGAAGGCTGCCTGTGGTTACAGCTGATGAGTCAATGAAACTCCCCACCAAGCCAATGAGCTCAGCTTTTTGGGAAGGAACAAAGGCAGCTGTACCAAGTGAGTGGCTACTTCAGGCATTGAGCAGTGGTCCCAGAAAGTCCTTTGCTGAAGCCTCTGACCGGGAGATGTCCAGCACAGCAAATTTGTCTCCTTAGGGGCTTTGGCAATGTCTGAAAACATACGTGTTTGCTCCATTGGCTGGAGGCTGGTGACGTTCAGCATCCTAGCTTGTGGGACAGTCCCTCACAAACAAGGACGACCATCTAAACGTCAACAGCCCTGTGGTGGAGAAACTGCCCCGATCCTCTGAAAACCCCCTCCCTTCTGTAGAATTCACCTACAGTTACTCACGTGACCCTCGGCTTGGAGGATCCTTGGTGGTAAGAGCTCCTCCCTGCAGCAAGGCCAGGCCTGTGGGCTCAGTGTCTCTGGAAGGGAACAGACCCCAGCCTGGGGTGATCTGCCAGGCCAACGTACCTCCTGCCACCCAACTCTGAGCATCCAGGGTTCTCTCCACCATCACACTAATGACCTCAGAGCTGGCAGGTACTCCCCAAGTGACAAGGAGCACTCACAGTCTTTGTCTTAAGGAAGAGATGTGTGCATCTCACCTCAGTCCATCAGTTTTTCTGTACTTCTGGCCCGCAGAGTGGCTAGGGTCAAGGGTAGGAAGCTGTGTCTGCTTTCACAGCAGTTAGAGACAGTGCACGGAAGAAAACAGAATTGAGCACTCTCCAGGGCCTGCAGTGACTGTCTTCTGCAGGGCTTGGGAGGAGGCACAGGTGCTTAGAGTCACACCGGTCTGGAGAACTCTCAAAGCAAGGAACTGGGCAGAGACAATAGCAGTCTGTCTGTGGACCTGGAGCAGATGGCACTCCTAAGTGGCTGCTGTGGGGGCCTAGTCGTACTGAGACTGAGGTTCAGAAACCCAAAACATACATCATGCTCCTTGGAGATCTGCCTGGGTTGCCAAAGACTCAGCAAAGATATATAAAAACCACACCTAGCCGGGCGGTGGTGGCACACACCTTTAATCCCAGCACTCAGGAGGCCGTGGCAGGCAGATCTCTGTGAGTTCAAGACCAGCCTGGACTACAAGAGCTAGTTCCAGGACAGCCTCCAAAACCACAGAGAAACCCTGTCTTGAAAACAAACAAACAAACAAATAAACAAACAAAAACCCCACACCTATGGGTAGGAAGGACAGACATTCAGGATAGACAGTAGTCTTGGGCACTGGGGGCCGAGGAACAGAAATGGGCCCACCCGTGACTTCCATTTACAAACTGGAATTTTTTAGTTTTTTTTTTTTTTTTTTTTTTTTATTTTGCTGTCTCATGTAGGTCGGCCTTGACCTCTAATTTACCAGGCAGCTGAAAATAACCTTGAACTTCTCATCCTCCTGCTTGCTCCTGTCGGGACTACAAGGGTGTAGTCTACCAACTAAACCACAGCCCCCAGCCTCAGTTCATTTTCAGTACTGTAATTGATTCTATAATTTTAACAAGATATCAGAAAGGGGGGGTTGGAGAGATGGCTCAGTGGTTAGGAGAACTGGCTGCTCTTCCAGAGGACGCAGGGTTGGTTCCCAGCACCCACGTGGAGGCTCACAGCTGCCTGTAACTCCAGCTCCAGGAGATCCAAAGTCCTCTTCTGGTCTTCATGGACCCTGCATGCAGATGGGTGCACAGACATACATGCAGTGAAAACACCACCATACACATTAGCAATAAAATAACAAGGGTTGTTCCGGCCTGAGAAACAGGGCTTCACTTGCCTGGGAAAATCCCCACAGGGGTTTTGCTTGAGAAAACACCCATCGTTGATCCCGGCCATTGGATCCTAGGAAAGTGCCCCTAAATGGGGCTGTGGGGGGACCAAAGGGCAGAGGGGACAAGAAACGGTGTCTGGAGCAGAGCAGTCCCTTGTCTCTAGCTAAAGTCAGACACCAACAGCAGGAGCATGAGCCTGGATGCCACAGAAGGAGTTTTGGGAGAGAGGGATGTTGGCCACTCAGCATCTCCATATCTGCAAGCAGGTGGCCTGCCACCACAGCCTGTCCCCTCAGATCAAGAACTGTCAGCAGGAGGAGGCCTGAGGAGGGAAAGCCTGGCTCTCCACCAAGCCCAGCAGCAAGCCCCAAAGTTCCTTTTTGGGGTGCAGGCAAATCAGGAAGGCTTTAGCTCCTAAGGCAGAGAGGCAGGAGTTGAGACTCAGGCATGAAGTAAGCACAGGAAGGCTTGTGAGGTCCTTCTAGATCCCCAGCTTGCCTCCTGGGTTGGTGACAAAGAGAGTCACTGCTACCAAGCTCTGCCCAGCAGGCCCTTGTGAGCTTGGCACCTCCTCACCACCCAGTCTGACCTCACAACACAGAAAGAGGGATTCTCTGACCCACCCTTGTTGACATTGTCATACTCGCCGCCGTGTTCCACACACAACATCTGCCTTTCTGTCCACGCTCTCACCCCAGCTTCTGACGTCATGCTAGCCAATGATTCTGCTGCTCAGGGGGACATCAGGGGAGTTCAGGCACCCCCCCCCCCACTCAGTTGCCCATAACCAGTGTGGGTAAATACACAGCTATCCTCACAGTTGTCCACCTGTGCAGGTACTCAGAGGCAGGGTCAGAGCTGTGAGGCTGGTCCATGGGGCAGCTCTGTGCATGGCCTGTCATTACGAAGGGCTTTTACTCCCCCTAACATCAATGGTAAATCAGGAAACGCAATGGTATGGGCATGAATATGTCACAGTCAGAAGGCCAGGGGGAAAGGGGAAGGGAGAGGGAGGAGGGGGAAAGGAGAGGAGGAGGGGAGGGGGAGGAGAGAGAGGGAGAAGGAGAGGGAGAGGGAAAGGGGAGAGAGGGAGAGGGAGGTTAAGCATACCTGCAGGTAAAACATCCATATTCAGAAAACAAAACGAATAAACCCACAACTACCAACAACAAAGACGACAAAAATCCCCAAAGACCCTGGAGCCTGTGTAGGTGAATCTTTCTTCCTTTCTTTCTTTCTTTCTTTTTCTTTTTTTTTTTTTTTTGTTGTTGTTTGTTTTTTGTTTTTCCAGACAGGGTTTCTCTGTGTAGCTTTGGAGCCTATCCTGGCACTCACTCTGGAGACCAGGCTGGCCTCAAACTCACAGAGATCCACCTGCCTCTGCCTCCCGAGTGCTGGGATTAAAGGCATGTGCCACCAACACCCGGCTATGTAGGTGAATATGTAGGTGAATCTTTGAGGCCGTAAAGCTAGGCTCTTGGAATGGGCATCTTGAATCAATGGGAGTCAATCCCGTTGCAAGCATCCTTGTGGACAGGCAGATTGAGACAGATGTAAGGCAGGCACATAGGACCACCTGAAGAGACAAATCTATGAACCAGGCAAGACCCTACACCAGAGACCACAGAGGGAACTGTCTGTGCTGTATTTCAGACTCAAGACTTCCAGAACTTCAAGAGAATACATCGCTCTTGCCTTAAACGCCAGGTTTGCGGTTATTTGTCTGAACATACTCCTGAAGCCAAGAGCAAGTTCATTCGACAACTGCAGTGGTGGGTGGGGTATATGAGACAGGGGGACAGTCTCTGGTCGCCCAAACTCCTGCCCCTGCCCCTGCCTTTGCTCAGAGTGTCATCAACCCCACAGGGTGTTCTGATGTCACTACTCTTCGTGGACAGACACACTCCACTCTTCCCAAATCTGCAGCTACCTGAAACTCTAAGTAAATAGCACTGTCATTACGATGCAACTGAGGGATGAAAAGAGCCCGCCTCGCCCTGACACTGCAGGTGAGCTGCAGAGCTGCCGCACTGGGCCGCACTTCACACTCAGTGGCCACCCAACAGGGAAGGGCTGACCCTCAGTGACTCAGGCAGCCACAAAAGGGAAGAAGATGGCTGGCCGCTGAAATCACATTCACTTTTGAGACCCAGGAAGGAGACAAAAGAAAAGGTGAGAGCAACAGAAGCAATGAAGGTATTTCAGAACACGTGGGCAAGTGTAAAAAGCTCTGGGGCCCAAGGCCAGGCCTTCAGGCTGTTGACCACACCACAGCCCAGTGGCTCGTGTTCAGTCTGGCTTGGAGAAGAGGTGATTCTACATTTCGTCTAATAGAATTTTGTTTTGTTTTGGTTTTGTTTGGCTTTTTGGAGATAGAGTCTCAAGTAGCCCAGGTTGGCCTAAACTCAGCATATAGCTAAGGATGACCTTGAGTTCTGATCCTCTGATTTCCTTCTCCTCATGCTGGGACTAGAAGTGTGTGCCATCGTGCCTGGCTTATGTGGTCTTGGGGACTGAACCAGGACCTGCTCACACCAGGCAAGCACTCTACAAACTTAGCTACTACCTAGCTCCACCTCTCACCTCCTTTGTGGCGATAATCTTCATATTCTGTAGCCCAGGCTGGCCTGAATGTATTATGTAATGTAGGTTGGCCTTGAACTTGTAGCAATTCCCCTGCCCAAACCATCCAATTGCTCAGATTATAGGCATGGGCCATCACAATCCAAAACATTTAAGACACAAGGGATGATTCAGTAACAGCCCCACTTCCTGTCCCCCCTCTCTGAAGTATTACAGAGCCCTCAGTGTCGCCGCTGCCGCTACATCTGTGTTCATGAATACTATTCCCTTCGCCTGTCTGTCCCTGAGGTACACTCCAACGTGCTCCCCACAAGGAGTAAACCACCCAGGACGTTTTGTCAGGAGTACCCCATCCTCCACCCTGTTGATTCTGCCCCAGCTGTAGTGGGGATATGGTTATGCTTTATGAGCCCCCAGCACAATACTGGCACACAACACACAAAAAACATATCATATCATACCAGACGTTTGATTTTCTTCTAGTCCACAGAACATGGCACAGAAGGCAGGTGCTATTTCACATTGCCCCAGCATATATGACTCTTTCTTTGGGGCTCAGTGGTAGAGGGCTTGCTTAGTATGTATTGGGGTTTGACTCCCAGCACTACCAAGATCAAACAATGACAGCTTCTTGCTGGGCCTGGTGGTAAAATGCCTGTGATTTCAACATTCAGGAGTCTGAAGCAGCAAGACCGAATCTGAGTTCAGCTAGCCCCTATCTCAACACAAGCCACAGCTCCCTACCTTGCTGGAAGATGGATGCTAAGACCTTCTTCTTGTGCACTTTAAAGAAACGAGTGCTGACCTTTGAGAGGGAAGGACCTTTGAGAGGGAAGGAGCTACATGGAGTCAGAGGCCTCCAGGAGTGGAAGAGAGCCCTGGTCCACAGCTGGAGTGAAGCCAGAGGCTTCAGCACAGTTGAATGTGTGAATTCTACCAAGCAGCTAGGTGACCTTGAATACTCTTCCCCAGGTGGGTCTGAGTCACTAGATAGGACCTCGATGACAGCCCTGAGCAGGATCTGGTGAAGCTGTGCCAGGACTCCTGACCCAGAGGAGTGAGATGACAAGATGTGTTTTGAAAACCACCAGGTTTGTAGTGATCTGATAAACAGCCATAGAAAACTAACACAGACAATTCTCAACTTTATATGGAGAAACAAAAGACCCAGAATAGCCCAAACAACCCTGTACAATAAAGGAACTTCTGGAGGCATCACATCCCTGACTTCATGCTCTATTACAGAGCTACAGTCCTGGAAAAGGCTTGGTATTTGCACAAAAATAGACTGGTAGACCAATGGAATAGAATTGAAAACCCTGATATTAACCCACACACCTACAAACACCTGATTTTTGATAAACAATCCAAATATATACACTGGAACAAAGAGAACATCTTCAACAAATGGTGCTGGCATAACTGGATGCGAACATGTAGAAGACTACAGATAGACCCAAGCCTTTCGCCCTGCACAAAACTTAAGTCAAAATGGATCAAAGACCTCAACATAAACCCAGCCACACTGAACCTACTAGAAGATAAAGTGGGAAATACCCTTGAATTAATTGGTACAGGAGACCTCTTCCTGAACATTACACCAGTAGCACAGACACTGAGATCAACAATTGATAAATGGGACCTCCTGAAACTGAGAAGCTTCTGTTTGTTTGTTTGTTTGTTTGTTTGTTTGTTTTTTGAGGCAGGGTGTCCTCTGTGGCTTTTGGAGGCTGTCCTGGAACTAGCTCTTGTAGACCAGGCTGGTCTCGAACTCACAGAGATCCACCTGCCTCTGCCTCACGAGTGCTGGGATTAAAGGCATGTGCCACCAACGCCCAGCATGAGAAGCTTCTGTAAGGCAAGGACACAGTCAGCAAGACAAAATGGCAAAAGATATTCACCAACCCCACATCTGACAGAGGGTTGATTTCCAAAATATACAAGGAACTCAAGAAGCTGGTCTCCAAAACACCAAACAATCCAATTGAAAGTGGGGTACAGAACTGAATAGACAATTCTCAATAGAGGAATCTAAAATGGCTGAAAGACACATAAGAAAGTGTTCAACATCCTTAACCATCAGGGAAATGCAAATCAAAACTATTCTGAGATACCATCTTACTCCTGTCAGAATGGCCAAAATCAAAAACACAGTTTATGCTGGAGAGGATGTGGAGAAAGGGGAACACTTCTCCACTGCTGGTGGGGGTGCAAGCTTGTACAGCCACTTTGGAAATCAATATGGCGACTCCTCAAGAAAATGGGAATGAGTCTACCACAAGATCCAGCAATTCCACTCTTAGGCATATACCCAAAAGAAGCACATTCATACAACAAGGACATCTGTTCAACGATGTTCATAGCAGCACTATTTGTAATAGTCAGAAACTGGAAGCAGCCTAGATGCCCCTCAACCAAAGAATGGATAGAGAAATTGTGGTGCATTTACACAATGGAGTACTACTCAGCAGAAAAAAACAATGGAATCTTGAAATTTGCAGGAAGATGGATGGAACTAGAAGAAACCATTCTGAGCAAGGTAACCCAATCACAAAATGACAAACATGATATGTACTCACTCATATGTGGATTTTAGACATAGAGTAAAGGATTACCAGCCTACAATCCACACTGCAAGAGAGACTAGTAAACAAGGAGGACCCTAAGAGAGACATACATGGTCTGGAGACGGGGAAAGGGTCAAGATCCCCTGAGCAAATTGAGAGCACGGGAAGAAGGAGGAGGGAGCTAGGAGAATGAGAAGGGGAGAAGAGGAGGGGTGCAGAGGACATGAGGGGGCAGAAAGTGTGAGTCAGGGGAAGAGTAGAAGATAACAAGAATGGAGATACCATAATAGAGGGAGACATTTTAAGTTTACAGAGAAACCAGGCACTAGGGAAAGGCTTGGAGATCTACAAAGATGACACCAGCTAACAATCTAAGCAACAGATGAGAGGCTACCTTAAATGTCCTCCCCTGATAATGAGATTGATGACTGACTTATATGCCACCCGATAGCCCTCATCCAGCAGCTGGTGGAAGTAGAAGCCGACACCCACAACTTATCACTGAACTGAACTGGAATCCAGATCCAAGAAGGAAGAGTGAAGAGCAAAGGGGTCCAGACCAGGCTGGTGAAACCCATAGAAACAACTGACCTGAACATCGGGGAACTTTTGCTCCCCAGACTGATAGCTGGGAAACCAGCATGGGACTGATCCAGACCCCAGGAGCATGGATTTCATTGAGGAGACCTCGGAAATCTACAGGACCTCCTATAGTTCAGTACTTATCCCTAGCATAGGTGTGGACTTTGGGAGCCCATTCCACATAGAGGGATACTCCCTGAGCCAAGACACATGGGGGTGGGCCTAGGCCCTATCCCAAAGGATACAATAGACTCTGATGACACCCTATGGAAGGCCTCACCATCCAGGGGAAGCAGAAAAGATATGTGACAGATAAGGTTTTAGTTGGGGGGGGAGTAGGGGAGGACGGGAGGGAGAAGGGAACTGGGATTGTCATGTAAAACAATCTTGTTTCTAATTCAAATAAAAAATATGAAAAAAATAAAAAATAAAAAAATTCACTGTCAAAAAGAGAAAAAACAAAACAAACAAACAAACAAAAGAAAACTAACACAGCCACCGTGACGACTATAACGATGGTGGCAGTGACTATGGTCCCCACCAACCACATGGCCTGCGGTTCTAGGTACCTTCACCCATTTCAGTCCCTTCACTGAGTCACACGACACAAATCCAAGTCAGCTCTACTATGGCCACACTTACTCCTGATGATGTAACCTGCTTAGGTCTCCTGTTCAGTGTCATCACACATTCAAAACAGGGACTCATTAGGGACTTCAGGACAGCACTGCAGCATAAGTGAGGTCGCATCTGTGCCATGACAGTGCCTGTGTTAAGGAACTCGATAAAGGCTTGCTCTTCACACTCTGTCAACCTGACCACATTCTAACGTTTGCGAGGCACACACGGTGTCTTGCCTTTTGTGAACCTGGAGCACAAAGCTTGGATGTGGGTGGATGGGGTGTCTGGGAATGAGCACCTACTAGCAACTCTGAGCGGGAGACCAAATGGAACGATTCACTGCAAGACAGGTGGAGCCGTCGAGAAATGTTGAACTCTGGCCCAGGGTCACTCAGGAAATGACGGGTGTGATGGGGACTAGCTCACACCCAGGCTATGCGTTTTTGGACTATTGCACGGACTCAAGGTAATTTGGCACGTATTTGAGGAGAAACAGAAGTGTTAGCCCAAGTACAGTCATTAGGCTTATGTGAAAACAATCCACATGAATGAAAACAATTAGCAGTATAAGTGTGCTGTCTGAGGGTGCATTTCTGGAAGCTTCAGAGAGGTGTGATTCTTCAAAGAGAGAAAGGCAGGGAAGGCTTGCTCCTACCCCACCCCAGTTCAGTGTGGGATGACGTGGCTTATAAGTGGCTGCGAAAGAATGGAGAGGTTGCTGTACTGGGGTTTCTAGTCCTAGGGTTGAACACAGGGCCTTGTACATGCCAGGCAAGTGCTTCATCAATGAGATACAACTCAGCCTGTAAACGCCTTCTTCGTACACACACACACACACACACACACACACACACACACACACACACACACACAGAGGGGTTAACCAGGCTGGCCTCGAACTCACAGAAATCCACCTGCCTCTGCCTGTGGAGTCCTGTAATTAAGGATGTGAGCCACCACATCTGGCTGTTTGTGATTTCTGGACATAGTCTCTAGCTCTGGCTGGCCTGGGATTTGTAATACACTCAAGAATGACCTTGAATGATGGGCATGGTGTCTGTATCAGCACTGGGGAGGCAGGTATTGCTGGGAGTTTAGGTCAGCCTTGTCTACACATAGAGTCCCAGCCTGGCTAGGGCTACAGAGTGAGACCTTGCCTCAAAATAAATAGATAAAGTAAAATAAAGGGAAGAAGGAAAAAGATAAAGAAGAAACAGAATGACCTTGAACCCCTGACCCTTCTGTCTCCACTTCCTAATTCCCAAGATTATAGGTACACGCCACCACGTCCAGCTCATGCAGGATTAGGGATCAATTGAACCCAAGGCTTTGTCCGTGCCAGGCAAGTATTCTACCTATTACATCCCCAGCCCCCAAATAGTTTTTGAGGGCACAACTCAGCTGATACCTAAGTGGGGTCTCCCAAGGAGCTACTGGGGTCCCACAGGGCAGCTGGGGCAGTAGACAAGAGGCTTCAAATGTGAGAACAAGAGACAGGACTGAATGCGGCCACTACCTGATCCTTGAAAGGCCACCACAACTGTCTTCTCCTAACTCTGCAGGGTCCCAGAGCAGAGCAGAGAGAGCAGGGGGGATCCCAACTGTACCCTCAGCACAGTCCTGAGCTGCATCCCCCAGCAAGGTCTCGGGAACAGATCCTCTGGCCAGGAAGATAGGACGGACCTGTCTGTAACCCTAGCTACCCAGGAGTCAGAGTCTTGGGAGTCAGGCCAGAGAATGAGAAGCTCAAAGCCAGCGTGGACAACATAGGGAGAACTTGTCTCAAAACAAAAATTAGAGGACCAGAAAGGTGGTGTTAGTGGTTATAGCACAAAGAGAACAGGCTTGAGGACTGGAGGGTGGATTCTCAGAACCCTACAAATGCCAGCTGGGCATGGTGCGCCACCTGTGATTCCAAAAGCAGAGACAGGGATCTCAGAAAAAGCGGGCTAGCAAGACGAGCCGTGTGTGTGTGTGTGTGTGTGTGTGTGTGTGTGTGTGTGTGTGTGTGTGTGTGAGCTCTGAGGTTGATTGAGAGTCCCTGCCTATGGATGGATGAGCCATCGATGATGGCTTCCACATGCATACACACCCTCACATATGTGCTCACATATATGCAAACACACATGCATATATGCATGGAAAAATTGAAAATAAAAATAAATGATAAAAAGTCAAAATGGGGGGTATGGCTTGACGATAGAGTACTTGTCCAGTATGTGTGAGGCCATGACTGCTGCCATGGAGATAAGGTACTTGTTTGCTTGAAGTAGGGATTGAAACGTCTGCAGACCTTCACTGTGATGTGGACCAGTGGGGTCACATGATCCAGGAATCTTAAATTTGCTTTATCCCCTCACTGGAGGGGTGGTAAGCTGCCCTTACTATATCAGGATAAAAGTGTCCATCTTACCCTGCTGTCATTCCAAGTCTATTTTAATTAATAACGTTGCAAGATGACGTGGCCATCTGGGGAATCTTAACACTGGGAGTAAGAATCGAGCCAGGTATGGTGCAGGCTTTAATCCTAGCTCTTGGGAGGCAGAGGAGGATGGATCCTGTGAGTTTGGGGCCAGCCTGGTCTACATAGTGAGTTCCAGGACAGTCATAGCTACATAGTGAGACCCTGTCCCCCCCTCCAAAAAAAAAAAAAAAAAAGAAAGAAAAAGAAGAAAGCAATCAACCAGGCAACTAGGGAGATGGCCCAGGGTACAAGAGTGCCTGGCTACACTCACCTGCAATCCCCGCCTTGTGTGGGATGCAGACAGGAAGCTCCTGGGGTTTTGCTGGCTGACAGGCTAGCTCCAGGTTCAGAGAAGAACCCATCTCAAGGAAGAGTGTTAGAAAAGACCTTTTCTGGCCACGACATGCTCATACAGGCATGTGTGCACACATGTTCAAATACACAACACACACATGCCCACAAGCAATAAAACCAAAGCCAATTAACTTTTAAAAGAACAAAGACCAAAGACAAGACTAAGGATGAATGAGGTTCAAAAAGCCAACTAACACTGGGCTCCTAACACCACACACACACACACACACACACACACACACACACACAGAAGATCTCTAGATAGATGCTTCTTTGTCTTTTTTTTTTTTTTAATGCCAACTCAGGGCGTTTCACTTCATTTAAATATGCAATACTAGGTCTAAAAAAAGCAATAACTTTTAGGAAGGGGAAGAGAAAAATGTTTGCAATACAAAATAATTTTTTAAAACATCAATCAATCAATCAAACAAACAAACAAACAAAAACACCCCAAAACCCACTGATTCTCTCAGTGAGGACACTTCTTCTGTCTTTGTGGAGCTTTGCCACTGATGCTTTGTTCACACCTGCAGGAGCATCCTGCTTGATGACCACATTTTATAGCGCTACTCTACAGAATACATCCTAATGTAAGCCCAATGTATCTTCTCTCTCTCTGGATCGGGGTCTCACTCTGTAGCCCAGTTGGCTTTTGACTCTTGATCCTCCAGTATCAGCCTCCTGAGGCTAGGAGCACACCCAGCTCCTAAGTCCAATTTCATGGATGAGATGAATGACCAAAGCCAAGAAGGCCAATTTCTACTTCCAGATTCACAAAGCTAATGATAGAGATGGGGAGGAGAGACGTGCCCAGTCCTTGAGCCTAAAGTCATGTCTAGACGGGGATGCTGAGGCTCCAAAGCAGTCCTGAGGTTCCCTGTGGGAGGAGGAAAATGAGCTGCACCCGGTGCATGGGCACCTGTCCCGTGCCACCTCTTAGGCTTCCACTAAAGCAGCAGTCCTGCAGCTCTGGGGAAGCCTTGAACCTGCAGGGCTGAGCTGTGCACTCTGGGAGGAGTGGGTCTTCCGGCCAAGGCAGCCTGCCGTCTAATTTCTTCCATCTTCCCTTCTGGTATTTGTTACTGGGTGTCACACAAAACTACCTCCCGACTCACAGCTTCCTTCATATTCTCAAATACAGAAGATGCTGGGCCTTTGCACATGATGGTCCTCCTGTTTACAAAGCTCCTGCCTTCCTCTCTGTCAGACTCATCCTTAGTTACTCCCTGCACACGGCCATCCTCTGGTGAAGAAGCGACTGAGTCCCTCCTCCCTGTTTTCTGTACACCCACCTGATCTACTGAACTCAGAGGTCACGTGTCCTCTAACCACAGTGGCCTCTTTTTACCCTGGCATCCTGCTATACCTTCTAGGCCAGTTGCCAGTCACCAGGGTAGTGCAGTATAACAACAGGATACAGTATTACTGGGAGGCACTGCCTGGATGCTGTAAGGAGACAATCCGGGGGCTTGTCTAGGTTTAGCATCAATGGTTGGTACCAAGGATTCAGGGCGAGAAGTAAAAATGTCCTCGTGGTTGCCAAGAATGGCCACTCATACTCAACCTAGGCCAGTAGGTCCTAGGTTGGTAGTAGATCCTGTCCCAAACAGCCCAGATTAACCTTCAAGGTTAATATTCAAATGCACACACTCCCCTCTCTTCCCTCGAATAGGCATGCTGCCCGTTACTGTGGAGTACTGTGTCTCAAGAAGCAGCCATTTGTCCCTGAGTTCTCTCAGAACTGCAGACAGAGGCAGAACTGGCTACACATAAACTAACACTGTACCACTTTGTCCCTGGATGTGACATTTTATACAAGAGGCCCAGTCATGTCTAGTTCATGAGCCCAAGCCTAGATTGTCAAGAGGCCACAGGTCTCTGCAGAGCCCTGCTCCTATAGCCTGCCAGACCCGGAGCTGGAGGAGGTATGGCGGTACGCACCTACAGGTCATCTAATGTTAGCTAGCTAGATAGCTGGGGGCTTATGGGCCACTGAGGATGAACCCCTCCTTCCTGTTCCCCTGGTAATGCTACACATGGAAACATTTAATTGCCTTCTTAAGATTTAAAATACCAAATAAAAGGGTGCAGGAATCTTGGCTTTGTTGAGGCTCATTAAGGGAAAGCTAATTCCTCCCGGTCAAAAGAATAGACTAGAATAGACCTCTGGCTAAGGGTGGAGATCTGACATTCCAAACTACCACAAAACATCATATGACAGAACTCTTGTCTCCTTCTTTTAAGAGTTAACCCAATGGGGCCTGTCAATCTACTCCCACCCTTGCCCCAACACACACATCCAGGAAACCGGACTCTCCTGAAGACTAGCTAAGAAGATGGGAGAAATAATTGTCCCCTAAGGAGATGGTGCCCTTGCCCTTCCCAGAAAGCAACTTCTGGCTGCTCTGAGTTCGAGTCCTAACAGGGAAAAGCGGGCCTCTTCCTTCTCTGGCACTTTTTCTTTGGGATACTGGCTTAGGCCCAAGCCTGCTCTCTCCAAAGCCATCCCCCCCCCCATCCATCCAACTGCTTGCCACCTCCATTGCAAAGGGCGTGGCTTTCTCTTCTGCTTTCCCATCTCCCTCCTCCTGGCACCCGCTAAGACTTACAGCTTGCCTACCCTGTTGTCTCTCACATTCTAATAAAACTGTCCTTGAGCTGCCCTCTGAGTCCATTCTTAAATTCATTTATTAATGACACTAAGAACCCAAAAGGAAAGCCTTTAGCACTAGCCTGGGAAAGGGAGGCACCTGGGCCTTTGCCCCTGCTACTCTGGGAAGGGGTGGGGAGCACTAAGGGACAATAAAGCACTGTGTTTGGGGGGAGTAGGTAGTGCTCCTTCCAGCAGGGTCACTCATCACTTACGTGGGGGGCTGGGGATGGAGGTTGAAATGCTCCAACATTAGAACATTCATCTACACGCGGGAAGCCTAGGCAGGAAGATGCCTTGAGCTCAAGACCAGCTTAGACTATATGGTAGTACTTTGTCTTCACACACACACACAGACACACACACACAGACACACACACACACACACACACACACACACACACACACACGCACGCACGCACACGCACACGCACACGCGCACACACACACACACACCATCTAAAGACTAACCCTCATACGAAGTACAACTTTAGTGACCCAAGCATTTTGTTCTCTCCCTAATAAAAGTCTCCGTACAGTTCTGGGAGACAGTCAGTGCCCCGCTTGTGGTTGGGGAAAAGGACCTGGGAGTCACCGGCTTGAGCTCCCTGGTTGGTCAACACAGGGGCGCCAGAGCCTTTCTCACGCCCAAGACAGATCAAAGAAGAAACAAAAATGCCCCAAGCAAAACTCCCCCAAAGGAATCTTTTCTCTCCAGAGATGATGATATCAAAGGACATTTTGTTACTTCTTGGAAATTCTTTGCCTTCCAAAGGCTGCACAACCCAGCAGTTTTCTGTAATTATCACTAAAGTATTCGGCCTAGTTCCTGCCTCCTTCGCACACTTTCAGACAGACAGGAGCACCAGCTCAGCGGTTACCTGAGCTCCGCGGCGAGCAGGTGCGCAGCCCCGGGGCCCCTGTAGGCCCGGCCTTGGCTTCCAAACTCTGGCAACGTCTCCAAAAGCCCCCGATCATTCTGTGCAGTCACAGAGGGGAGCAGCCCCGCTCTGAACAAGCCCAGGCAAGCCCAGGCACAGCCCCTGGTCGATCCTCCCCAGACACCGCGAGGCTCCCGGGATGGAAGACGCCTCTTCAGGCCCGCATCCCGGGAGTTGGGGGTCGCTCCGTCACCTGGAAAATGAAAGGGGGCAAGGTGGGCAAAGGGCGGGGCGCGAGAGGGCGTTGCCGGCGAGCGCTGGGTCCCCGGGCGGCACTGCGGGAGCCAGGGTCTGTGCGCCGGCCGCGCTGGGCGAGAGGTGGCCGGGGCACCCGCCAGAGGGACCAGGGAGCCGGGCTGGGGTCCCACCGCGCGAGTTGCAAGCACTGGGTCCCGAGCCTCCGCCTCCGCTCTGCCGGGGTTGTCTTTTCCCGGGTGAGAGCTCAGAGTTTGCGCAGCGCCCCTCGCCCCAGCTTGCTCCCCAGTCCCAGGGCGTGCCACCCCCTAGGGGCCGATGTCACTGTGCACCCGGGCCATCACGACCCTTCCGGGGACCACTGGCCTCTCTGCATTGAGACCGAAGCCCGAGTGGGCCTATAACAAGCAAACAGAAACCTCGAGGACACTCGCCACAGTGCCCAGCCCGCGGGGTAGCTCCCCGGGAAGAGGGCAGAAGAGTCCCACGTTCACTAAAGAGTCCCAGGGTCACTAAAGTATGGAAGCGTCCTCTCTGGGATATTACCAGCTTAGAATGTTCGGATGTCCTATGCAGCCCCAGATTCCAATGCCAGAAAGGAGCACCCCGCCGTGGCCACCGCCCGTTTGACCTGCGTCCTGTCCCCACTCACCGTGTCCCCAAGTTCTGGCACCCCCGGACGCTGGGGCGACCGAGCTCCGCACTCAGTCGTAACTCTGTGAGCTGGTCCCAGGAGTGCCGGAGACGCACCGAGTGGAGGGCCGGGTGCTCTTGAGCCGGGAGTGCAGGGCAAGAGACCACGAGTGGGGCCGGGCTTTTGTACTAACTCAGACTGAAGAACAGAGCTGAGAGCTGCAGGGAGGAGTCTGGGCAGCTGGCCAGGCACGCGCCTCCCATTTCTCACGGTTTCCTCCCCATCCAGTGCCTAAGGCGCAGGACCCCCTTGAAGCTGGTGGAGGCAGTGTGGACAGCCCTGAAGACTGCCCTGCCCTGTGGGAAGGGACACTCCACCTCTCATCCTGCCCCCAGCCATTATGTATCCCTGACACAGCCAGGACACTCTAGAGACAAATTGCCCTGGGGTCCCTGGTGCCCAGGGACTAAAGCCGCAGGCTCACGTGACTCCTGTTATAAAAACCTCTGCCTGGGAAGGTTACAGTTACA
>NC_048595.1:7371240-7473740 GCF_003668045.3 Cricetulus griseus
TTGCCTTTTGAATGAACAGGCTCATAATTTTAATTAATTGACTAATCAGCTTATTTATTTCTTTGAGATTTGGTTTATGTTGCCCAGGCTGGATTTGAACTCCTGAGTAGCTGGAACGGCAAGTATGTGCCACCCTAGCTACCTCATAAGTTTATGTCAGACCAAGTGGAGAGTGTGCGTGAGTGAGTGGAGAGCTTCGGGAAGGGTAGGATCAGTTTGCAAGTGAAGTCCACGTGCTTGCACTCTCTCTCTCTCTCTCTCTCTCTCTCTCTCTCTCTCTCTCTCTCTTCCTTTCTTGTGATTGGATGCTGCGTGGGACAGTGGCCACTGGGATGCGCAGACTTCATTCTGCACCTACTGTCTACAGAGTGTTATTTTGTGCCTGCTGCATTAGTAGATGCTGCGTGGGAGGAGGGGCGGAAAGCCAGCAGTCAGGGCAGGGGAGACTGGTGTGTAACGCTCAGTCAGCTGAGCTCAAGGGCAGTCATCTCACCATATTCTGACTGGCACCCTCAGTACCTTGCGAGCCTTCAGAGTCTGCAAATGGGCATAGGGCTAAGGAAGCCGATGGCTGCAGTTAGAGGATACCAGGCTGTCCATCCCACGTTCAGTCCCAGTTTATCAATGCAGTTTCAGAATGGTTAGCCTTCGGCATGTTGATGTGTGTCCTATCGTTTTCAGATTTCTGTCTGGCCTGAACCCTCTTCACAGCTTAATTTTGACCTTGAGCTGGAGGGAGGCCGGTGACTTAGATGAAGAAGAATGGGCGGGACATCCTTCTTGATGGCAAGCTCTTGCAAGGGCTTGAGCAGGTAGCAAGATTGGCCTTGGAGACCTCAAGCAAGGGAAGAGCTGGGGTTGATGGCAGCAGTTCTTGGGCCAGGTGGAACCCTGTGGAGCTGCTAGGGAAGTTCACTCTAGGTTCTGTGCTTAAAGGATGCCTGGCAGCTGCCCAAGCAGCTCCAAAAGGCTACAGAGTGCATTGCAAATCAGCTGTGGAGGATCTGGGCTGCATGGGAGCAGGAACAGAAATGGCTTGTTTTGTTTAGAGACAGAGTCTGGGTATGTATCCAAGGTTGGCCTTGAACTCCTGGGGTTCTTGCCTTGACCTTCTAAGTGCTGGGATTAGAGGCAAGCACAACAAACACCCTGTGTTTGGAATTCATTTGTGAGTGGAGTCACACACTCTACACTTCTCCCCTCAGTGTAGTCATCTTGAGACTTAGCCATGCGCTGCGTATCAGTAGTTGTTTGGCTATATTTGTTTACCTGTTCACTTACTGGACATTTGGGTTGTTTCTAAACTAAAACTAATATAAACATCCATGAGTAATACTTTGGAGGCTAAGTACCTAGGGGTTGAATGGCTAGATTGTGCAGTCAGAATATATTTAACTCTGTGTTGTATGTATGAGAGGGATGGTTATATTCCTGTATATGAATACAGGTGTGAGCATGCCATGGTGCATAGAGGTCAGAGGTTAACCTTGGGTCTTGGTCCTTGCCTTCCAGCCTGTTTGAGAGATACCACTGCTTATGCAGGCTGGCAGGTACTCAGGCTTCCAGGGGTTTTCCTGTTTCTCCCTTCAATTCCACTATAGGAGTCTAAGTTTGACGCCCCCTCCCCCCATTTAAAAAATTACATTTGAGGTGTGTGTATGCACTTACATGACTTGGTGTGTGCACTAAGGTCAGAAGTTAACTCTCTGGAGATGGTTTTCTCCAAACATGTAGGTCTGGGGATTGAACTCAGGTAATGTTAGGCTTGGCCAAAAACATATTTACCTGTTGAGCCATCTCTTGGGCCCCCTGAGTTTCTCTTTTGAAAAAAACTTCCCAACTGTTCCTTGAAAGTGGTTATACCTATAGCTGGGTGGTAGTGGCGCACGCCTTTGATCTCAGCACTCGGGAGGCAGAGGCAGGTGGATCTCTGTGAGTTCGAGGCCAGCCTGGTCTATAAGTGCTAGTTCCAGAACAGCCTCCAAAGCCACAGAGAAACCCTGTCTCGAAAAGCAAAATGGAAGGAAGGAAGGAAAGAGGCTATACTGTTTACATTCTCACCAGCTATGTGTCAGCATTTTGAACTTAGAAATCAGGAAGATGCAGGCACAATTATCCACTAGTAGAGCCAAATAGAGGCAGCCTTAGGACTAAACAATAGGTCATGTTTGGAAAATTAAGCTTGGGATGCTACAGTTGCAGTGGTTCTCTACCTGTGGGTCTCAACCTTTATGGGGTTGCATATCGGATATTTATAATAAGATTCATTACAGTAGCAAAACTACAGTTATGAAGTAACAGTGAAATAATTTTCTCTGGCTAGGGGTCACTAAAACATGAGGGCCCGTATTAAAGGGTCGCAGCATAGTGCATAGCCTGCCTGGGTTCACACCCACGCCCAGTCTCACAGGCTGTATAGCATTGCATTACTTAACCACTGTGTTTCAGTTTCTGTATCTGTAAAAAGAGGTTAATGATAGTATCTATCCAAAGGATTCTTGCTAGAATTGAGTGAAAATAATACAAAAAAATGTCTACTATGAAAATGATGGCTTAGGTGATGGCAACAGTGATCAGTAGTGTATACCCTTTGGAAAGTGTATTCCTGTTTTCATGAGTGTTTTTTAAGACAGCATAGGCAGTAATGGGTTTCATTGTAACATTTTCATGGTGTCTGCCATTATCTTTGTTCTCACTGATTCCCTTCCCCACTGCCCTCGGAAGATGGATCTTAATGGGCTTCAAAGGAGCCCTCATTCACCTGCAGCTCTGCTCTCTGTGGTTTCAGTTATTTGCAGTCCATCCCAGTCTGAAAATATCAAAAGGGAAATTTCCAGAAATAAACAATTAATCAGTTTTAAAGTACGCAGCATGTGGGCAGTGTGATGAAAGCTGGAGCTGTTTTGCTCCATCCTCACTGGGACATGAGTCATCTCTAGCCATTGGATCCACGTGCATATCCTACCGTCTGTCAGCCACCTAGCGGTCGTCTGAGTTCCAGACTGCCACAGTGTCACAGTGCTTGTGCACAGGCGACTTCACAGCATAACTAGGAGTGCAGCATTACCAGGCCCAGGCCCCTCGACTCACTTCTGTTCCTGTTGGCATTGCAGGAAGGGAGAGCACAGAACAGTAAGATACCTAGGGGTGGGGACATAAAAGGGGAACCGAGTCACAACAACTTTACTGCAGCATATTCCCATAATTGCTCTGTGTTATTGTTAGTTGTGTATATATGCATGGCAACAAGCAGTATTCACAGGCCTGGACATCCAGGCCTCTACTGAGGTAGATGTTGGAACAGATTCCTTACAGACAAGACTGCATCAAGTTCATTGTAATACAGGTTGAAATGATGAGCCTGACGGCACTGTACACTTCACACGGCAGGGACTTCTAGGACTTTTATGTGTGTAGGCAGAACCCATACACTTATTGAAAGGGTTTGGTTTTATTTTTATTTTTTTATTTTGAGACAGGGTTTCTCTGTGTAACAGTCCTGGCTGTCCTGGAACTCACTCTGTAAACCAGACTGGCCTGGAACTCAGGGATCAGCCTGCCTCTGGGAGCACTTGGGAGGCAGAGGCAGGTGGATCTCTCTGAGATCCAGCCTGGTCTATAGAGTGAGTTTCAGGACTGTTACACAGAGAAGCCCTGTTTTAAAAAACAAAACTAAAACAAACAAAAGCTGGGCATGACTACATGTTCCTGTAACCTCAGCACTAGGAGGAAGAGGCAGGAGGCTCCTGAGAGCTTCCTGGCTCCGTCAGCCAGGCCAAAATAGAGACCTTTCAGTTCAGTGAGAGACCCTGCGTGAGGCCATACAGCCGAGGCTAGTAATGAGGACACAGTCCTGCTCCAGCCTTCTCATGTGCCGGCATAGACACACCTCATACTCCAGTGCATACACCACACACACACACACACAAAAAAAAAGAACTGAAGGGGTTGAGTCCAGCCAGGACTTCAGGAGCAAGCATAGTGCTTCAGTGTCCTTAGACACATGTAAAAGGCTAGGTGTGGGGTGCATGTCTCTAGCCCCAGCTGGGAGGACAGAAACAGACAGCTCCCAGGGGCTCCCTGGAGAGGCAGTCCAGCTGAAATGACATGCCTAAGGTTCAGTGAGAGACCTGTCCCCAAAAATGGAGAAACGATTGAAGAAGTGAACTCCTGGACTCTCCCCATGCCCATGCAGCCAGATAGAAATGTACACGCTCTTGTCAGGGAGGCGGCGGCAGCAAGGGCAGATCACTTGTCGTTTGCCTCGTTTCCACATTCCGAAGCACCTGTGGGTGCATCTCCATGAGGGAACCCCATTCTCACTCTCAGGTGTCTGAACAACATGGCTGTGAGCAAGACACAGCAGGAAGAGGCAGGACTCCGTTGTATCAGAAACATCATACGAGAAAGCAGACTCACCAATAGGAAAGGCCTTCCTTAGACAGCACAAGCGTGTTTACCCTCAGGCTCCTTTCCTGGGGACAGCTTAGCTTGGGATTTTTGAAGCCATTTAGATACACTGCCTCCGAGGTTTAGGGGGAATCTGTGTTTTCAGCACCGAGCCAGTGGCGTGCTTGTGTGAGTGAAGGGACCTTTGTAGCCAGAGGACCTGGGCCTTCGTTAGTGAATGAAAACTATACGCTGAACCCCCAATTCGTTGGAGGGATACAAATTGATGTCACTGTCACTGGCTTTTGGAGATGACTTTAAGAAAGCTTGTCATACTTCTCTGGTCTTAAGGCAGTGCATCTGCTAAGAGGAGACAAGCCCCACAGTGTGTGGGTTTGCTGGGACTATTAAAAGAGGTGAAAGGCAAGGATTTTGAAACCCAAGGTTACATACCTTAAGGCAGTGTCTGCTGAAAAGCACGTTGATTGAACTGCAGTTAAACGTAAAGATAACTTTGGATGGTATTTACTAACTTACCAATCATTGTTTAATCAGTATTTTGAACCTGTGTGTTTGCTGGTGTGAGTATATGTGTATTTTAGTGTCCATGTCTGTGAAGCATAAGACAGTGTGGCTTGATTTTAGATTTATTTTTTACTGCCAGCTTACTGGGTTTTTTATTCACCAGATTTATTGATATACTTATTAGTTGTTTATTACTACTACTATTTGTAGACATGGGGATTGGACCCGAACCTTGTCCACACTACCATTGAGTTATATCAGGCCCTTTAAATTGTGTTTTGTCATCCAGTTGCATGGGCTGGCTCCAGATTTACTAGGTAGCCAAGCGGGCCTTGAACTTGTGAGCCTCCTGCGTCAGTGCTGGCTGGGTAGTAGCACAACCTTATTTCCTTTTCCTAATGAGTAGGGGGTGTGCCACACAAGCTTACATTTGGATTGACAGAGTCGGACACCTCTGGTAATCCCCTCTCAACGCTAGACTTCCAGCATCAGAGTGCTTGGCTTACACCATCCTCACAGGGAACCTGTCTTCTCAGAGCTCTGTCGTCAGGCGTGGGGCTTGGGAGGGCACTATCTGTTGTTAATATTCTTTTCAGTTTTAAAGCCCCTTTAAAATAATCTTTCTGTAATTAAGATTGTTGACTGGATTGTCTTTAGTGAGATGATGCTCTTTAACTTTTGTGCAGTTTTGGGTTTGTTAAATGATTGAAAAGGCTTTCATTCATAAAGTGAAGTTTATCATATCATGATATTTCAGGAAAAAACAAGCATCTTGACCCTCTGTGATAAATTAAATATCACACCCGAATAAAGGTCATCTTCTCTGTGACAGCGCAAGTGCGTGGGGATGGGACCCACCTACTGTTTTGGCTTCAAGCTGTTCATTACTCTTGCCGACAAGAAAAATACTTTACCACTCACTGTCAGTGAGTGAAATTGAGGAACAAAGACAGACCCTTCCCAGCTTGGGAGTCACAAATGGAATTGTGAATTATATTATTCTAATCGCAAACCTTGGGGTCTTGGCCGAAAGAACACAGGTTGAGTTTGAAGAAGAGGCAGTTAGGAATCAGTTTAACTTACGAATGGATATGATTTGCACAGAATGTAATTGAAAGAAAACAAATATGGAGCTCCATGATTTTTGATATTTACTTAGATTTTTTCAAATCAAAGGTTCCACTTTAAACAGCCCTGCAAAGAGGAGACTAAATGCTAAAGTAGAAATGACAAAGATATCAGTATTGCTTGAAAGATCTTTCTGCTTGGTGTTAAATGATTCCTCCTGTCCATTTGTCCACCTGTGCACCCACCCAACAAGTGTTGACTGAGTGGGTGTACCTCCCAAGGCACTGTGCTCACCCTGGTGAACGGAACAGACAGATCTGGGGAACAAACAGGCTCCTTCAGAAATGTGGCTCAATCAGCAAAACAGTGAAAGTGGAGTGAGGTAGCCAAGTGCAAAGTGCTAGGGGCGGGGCTGCTCTGGGAAGGCCACTAAGGTCAGAATGTGGCTGCTGGGCAGAGGGGTCAGAGGCTCAGACTCCAGCGCCTGGGGCAGTGTCTGAAAGCAGCCTTGACCTGAAGATGGAGTCCAGTGACAGTTTAGTAGTGGCAGGTCATCCTTAACCAAGCCCAGCTCAAGCCACCAAGCATTCCCAGTCTCCCGTCTTGTTGGGTGCTGTTTTGAGAACACTGGGATGTAATGGCTCATACCCTGAAGAGACTGGCAGTGGGATCAGAGAAGTTCACACACTCGCCTGAGCTGGGGCGATGCAGGTGGTGTCATAGCCCCCAGCACGTGTGTTTTCCGTTAGAGCTTAGAAGTGTCTCCCATATGGTTCATTCAATCCTCAGGGTAGCCCATTTCCTTAAATTGTGTCCTGCAGTGTGGTGGCGCACACCTTTAATCCCAGCACTTGGGAGGCAAAGGCAGGTGGATTTCTGAGTTCGAGGCCAGCCTGGGCTACCTGTCGGGAGGGTGGGGGGAGTGCTTTCATGGCCATGGGGATTTAAAAGGAGCCCCTAATGTGAGGAGCAGGTGTTTCTGTCATCACTGAGATGTTCAGTTTCTTTCTCTGTTGTTTCTGTTGTTTTTAATTTTTCTTCTGAGGAAGGCTCACAATAGCCTTTAACTTTTAATGTAGCCAAGGCTGGCCTTGAACCCTTGCCTCCACAGCAAGCATGTAGCACATGCCGCACACCCAGCCCTAGTGCCTTGTCTACTCGCCTGGGCCTGGGCTCTCTCAAAGATCCACGCTGTTAGGTACAGATTCTAGAAAAGTTATAGTGGTGTGTTTCCCTCATGCCTTTTCTAGTGTCACTGCTTAGGGTCATGACTAGAGGGGAACGTGATGGGTGTGTTGAGTTATGGCGGCTTTTTCCTTTCTTTGCTGCCTTCTGTGAGGGCTCTAACAGCCCTAGTCTCAGTTTGAGGAGAAGCGGCAGTCTTGGACTTGAGAGTGGCTGCTTAAGTAAACGCCGTTGACACGCTGTGCTGTGTGGTTGCTTTTAACAGGACAGTGAAGGGTAAACGGGCGATCTCTGCTCCTGAGGAGAGGTCGGACGGTTACATTACAGTCTTCCAGAGCGTCTTGCAGCAAATACATGGGTTATATTAAAAGTTGCAATCATATCATTTTTTATAGTAAATTGCTGACCTTATGCAGTAGAATCAGCTTTATTGAATTTCGCCAAAAATGCGTTTATAATTCTGCCATACACACATGATATTCATGTCCTTGCTGTCCATGTGGAAATGTCCCTCTTTATGATGTTAAACAAATTAAATCCACTTTCTCCTGTGCTGCTTGCTGTGCCTCACCCTTAAGATCCCTCCTCAGGAGTCGAACCTCTAGGAAGCGGAGCTCAACTCCATTAGCTTGAAGCCATTATGCCGAGCTGAGCAGGTGCATTAGGAAGCCTTGCCCCCCAGTGCACGGTGGGCCAGGATTAGCTGGATGGAGGTGGCTCCAGGGCAGTGGCTGTGCAGCAGGCATGCTGCTGAACACTAACAAGGCTTTCCCATAATTGCCCTATTTGTTTTGGGGAAATGGTGGGTATTTGTTTAAAAGGATTTCACGGAGCCAAGAGTACACAGTGCAGCCAGTTCTCAGCTACTCACTTGTGAATGATTCATCGCAAAACCATCATCGCCGACCAGTTTTCCTTTAATTCTCTGTGGCTCCCGCTCACCTGCAGACCACTGAGGTACCAGGAGTGCCAACTAATTTTATCTAACAAAGCACCCTAAAAAGTCCCATTGAAAATGTACATGACTCCTCTGCATTTAAAACCTGTGCACCCTTTAGACTCTGTCTCTGGCTTCCTTCTCTTGTTCCTTTGTCTGCTGCTTCTGTATGTGTAATTTGTGTCATGTGCTTGTTCCCAGAGAGCTCAGCACACAGCAGTGTGAGTCTGTGGAAAATGCGTCTACTCATTTATTCACTGGTCATTTATCAAACGTCCTTTTCCTACTGCCTCACCATATGTTTTAAGCATCAGAATATAAAAATCAGAATTAATATTTGCAGTTGAGTGGGGTTCATGATATGTAGCTAGGCACAAAAACAGGGAACAGTTGGGACAAGATTTCCTGAGGTGCAGGACAGGGGAGTGCCTGGCCAGCTTTGTGTCAGGTGAAGAGTTTTCAAAGTTGCCTTCCTTGAGAGTTCACCCTAGTTTACCACCTCCAGGGTTAGTGTCTTTTAAGATTTGGGACAGTGACTCGCTTTGGTAGAGGATGCAAGGAAACAGAATGAGACAAGAGATTTTTGAAAACAGCCTGTTAAGTAGAAGATGGTGTTTGATTTTATTATGTGGCGAGAGGACAAGTTTTTGTGTGTGTGTAGAGATGGATCATGTTGGGTTTTCAGCTTCTCTTTAAGGGTCGGGGCAGCTAGCATGAAGACTGATGGCTAAAAGACAGCAAGATGGGTCAGAGAGTGAGGACAGGGAGGGAAGTCCTGGGCCCTGTGAGCAGGGCAGTTGAGACCCCTGGGGCTGAGCTGCTTGCATGGTGACTGTTGTGCTTGCTCCATCCCTGAATGCATTGCTAAGTGGCTGCACTGAAATCTTGCAGAAAGAGTTGATGGCATCTGTAAAGCAAGTGTTACTTTATCTAGAAGTGGCTTCTCGGATAGGCCCTGTCACTCATTTTCCTGGTGAAGCTGCCCCTTCTGCCACGGGAGGGTCCCACTGCATCAGACCACAGTTGTCGGGAGCTGCTCCTATTGCTGTACCATTGACAGCTCAGGTCCCACAGAGCTCCTGTCTGCCCTCCTCATCCACTCTTTCTCACTCTTCCCCGGCCATGTCATGTCTATGTATTTCCCCTGGTTTTCCGAGGCGGTCAGTTGGCTTGCTGATCTGGCTGTAACAGTTTCCGAGCCTCCGTTCACAGTGCTGGGATGTGCTCTTACCTGACCTTGTTTGTGCCTTGGCGTTCTGGAAGCAGGCGACTGCTTTGCTTTGAAATCAGTAGAGCCTAGAAGGTAGAAATGTGTGGCTCAGGGGTGCAGAGCCTAAAGGCCAGAGACTCCAAAGGATGAAAAAGACCATCATCTGGTTCCCTGACTCCCCGGGAGACCTCAGCGCTGCAGACAGCCAGCGCACTGGGTGATCCTGATGCAGAGGCGGCTTGCAGAGGCTGGGGCGGGAGCATCAGTTTACACCTTTACTTCCTCTTTGGCTGTTCCAGCTCAGTCAGAGGAGGTAGCCCCGGGTCTGTACTAAGATTTTTCTTTTCTGTGTTTGTGGGTGCTGGTGAGCTCCAACCAGGCCCAAAGCTGGATCAGAAGGTGGGATCCTGGTGGCTCACAGGGTGTGCAATGAAAAGCATGCCGCTCGTACGCTCTAAAAACTTAAGCACAGTTGGGAGCACGTCTCTCTTGTAGCCATCTTGCTTAGTCTCCTTGTCCAGTGTTTCCACAGAAAGCAGCCCTCAGACAGAGGAGGGTCGTGCTGATAGTCCACTAATTATGACTTTGACCTCTTGGTCCTCTTGCCTCAGCCTAAGCACTGGGATTACAGATATGAGCCACCATGCGTGGCCTTGCTTCTTTTCTGAAGCTAACGTTTGATTTTTCAATGAGTGGTTTGGACATCTGGTGTTGATATCCATTCACCTCTGGGAACTGTTGGGGACACTGAGTAAAGAGACTCCTTTCTTCCCTGCACCCAAGGAAGTAGAGGAAGGATTATGGAGAAACCCTTGCTGAACCGTGATTTTAACCTAAGAGAAGACAGGGGAAAATTAATGTTTGCAGAACCCCCTCCCCAAAAGCACCTCTTATTATAGTAATTAAACAGCAGCATTTAACCTATCAGAGTGTTCTTTGAATGTGAGAGACGGAGAGTTGCAAGTTTGAAATTGGAGTTCCAACCCTTGGGGAAGAGACTGGTTAAATCTGTTGGTGAGGTTCGAGGGCAGAACTGGCAAGGTATGAGTGTGCACGTGCATGCGTGCGTGTCTGAGCTGAGCGTGTATGCATGTGAGGGTGGGGGCTGGGTGCCTGTGTTTACCAGGAACACCCATGGGGCTATTTACCGGCACCTGTGTGCTGTCAAGAAGCACACGGGCTGCTGGTGCCAGTTCATTAGGTTTCCAGAAGAGCTGGGCCTCACCTGTGGCTGGTCGTTGCATCATATGGGTAGAACTTGCTTCACTCTGGCCTCATGGGGGACACAGGAATAGATTTGAGAGACAGGATAATACATAGAGAGAGAGAGAGACACAGTCACTGGAGCTGAGTAAAGTGGAATAGTCTGGAAGGGGGAGCTTGGCTGCGCCGGGGCAGGACAAAGCATTACATGTTACTGATCTAGCGCCACAGCCAGCCTTGCACAGTGAGCTGGACCATAGAGGTGGCTTGGGAGACCGCTGTGGAGGCCTCCACCAGCATCTCCCGCCACCCTCGCTGAGGTTGCAGTTCCAGGACACAGTGTTTATTCTTACATGAAATGGCAGGGATTAGCAGTGTCCCATCCGCCCTTTAGTGGCATCATCTCTGTCTTCTTGGTTCTTGGCTGTGGTTTGAGGTGTTGCTTGTATACTGCCTTCCTGGAAGCTGCTCCAGGTCTCCCTAGACCTCCCCAGAGCCTCGAAGCTGCCGTCAGAATTCCAGAAGATGGGCTGGCATGTGTACCCCTCATTAGGCCTTAGGGTAGGGGTGCCTACACATACAAGTTCATCCCAGGCTCACAGTCTCTGTCAATCTCCATGCAAGCATGAAGGGTTTCTATTAGACTAATAAGGAGCCCTGGGGACCCTGGTGACAGAGAGATAATCCTCCCCCTGGAGGACCTAGAGGTAGTCGGGATGTGATGACCTCATCCCAAGGGGACTGCTGATGAAACTCTAGCTCAGCCTTGCTGCCAGCATTGCACCTGGTGTGGGGGTGGGGAGAAGGTTGCTGGGATGTTTCTCCTACTGCTTCCTTGTTACCTGGCCTGCTTGTCTTTGGGGGCATTGCAGCTAAAGTTCTTCAGTTTTGCGTAAGAACTTTATAAAGACTTGGTGAGCCTGATGGAAAATCTGCTGCAATAACCCAGTACAGCAGCACACGTCACAGACACCAGAGAACCCTGGGGACAGCACAGGGCATGACAGTGGCACTGCTGGGTTTTGGGAATTATCATTTTAGAGACTGAGAGACTAGGGTACTGGGAAAAATTCGGTTTGCTTGGGCCAGTGGAAGGCACAAATAAAAAGGCTGGTTGGAACCCTCACCTTTTGCCGCCTTTGGGGGCTGTTGGATCTTGCTTTTCCTTTGGCAAATCCTCATGGATTTTGCCTCTTCCGATAGGCACTATTGTGTATTTCTCAGACACAATTTGTGTCTGTAAGTACAGATAGATCTCTACTGCCAGTTTCAATATTGCTGGGTGTTGGACAGAAAATATGCGCCATAATTTATTTTAACCATTCCTTTCGATGAACACTCAGATTATTGTCGTTTTTCACCATTACAGCAGCCCTTCTTTAAATGCTCTAGAGAAACAGGTGTTACTTTTGTGATTGCCCTTTTAGGGTAAAAATCGGAAGAGAAAAAAAATAAGAGTTGCTAATCCTGGGTTAAAGAAAAATGGACTTGTTTTCATTTTCATTTTAATGTGTACCGCTTTGGAAAGGTTATGCTGGTGAGTACCCTCCACCTCAGCCGTGCTCTCCAGCTCAGGTTTTATTTAAACTTCCAGATTAGCAAGTTCATGGTTCCTTGTTTTGGTTGAAATCAGAAAATCCTTCCCACACTCTGAGGATATGGACATGTTTGCCTCCCTTTTTCTTTTATGGCTGCAGTTTTCTTTCATGGGATTTATTTTGTTGCTAGCTGAGCAGCGGGGCTATAACTTTATTTTTCCTGGTGACCAACCCAATTGTTCCGGCACTGCCTAATGACGTGTCTCTTTGTCATCATTTGCATCCTGAGTGCTCTCATTCGCTGATGTCCCTGTCTTGTGCTCATGCTGCAGTGTTTCTGTTGTTATAGATTGCTTCTTCCTGCTTTGTTAGCACAAGTTGTACTTCCCGGTTGTTGCTACTGATCAAAATAGCCCTGGTGCTTACAATCCCTTTATCACATCTCTTTGTTAAAGAAGTTTTGCAATCCTTTTCATTTTATGTGTAAGGTGTTTTGCCTGCTTGTTACGTCTGTGCACCACATGTGCTCCCTGTCTGCAGAGCCCAGAAGAGGGTGTTCTTTGGAACTGGAGTCACAGATGGTTGTGAGCCATCATGTGGGTGCTGGGAAGAGCACCCAGGTCCTCTGAGACCATCGAGGCACCTCTCCAGCCCACATCTTCTCTCTTGATGCTGTTCCTCCCCTCGCCCTCTGTCAGTCTCTTTGCAATTCTGATTATAATTATATTCAGTATGGAAATCACCTCAGGCAGGAGTGACATCTTCTCAGATTGCAGCCTTTGTGTCCGGGGATGTGACGTCTCTTTCGAGTGAACTGTTTCCTGTTGATGGTTTGACAGAATTCTTGCCTACCTCCTACATACTTTCTTTAATCCTAAGTATTTTTAAATTTATTATTATTGCTCTGTGACCTTTGTTTATACTATATTTTCTCTTCTTTGCCAATACTTTGGAAAGCTGTTGATTTCTATGCTTTTAAAGTTACCCTTTTGTGTTCTTTGTAATACTCTTAATGACCATATTGGTTCTCTTAGTATTTTTCAGTAGCAGGTAAGCATTAGTTTTTCCCCTTTTCTGTGTTATTTAACGGCGTTATTATTACGATTTTTTGCTAGACTGTCCAGAACTATGTTGGGCACGATTGTTCAAGGAGGTAAATGGGCATAATCCTGCTGCCTTCTGCCTAGAACGAAGGGTCCAGGACCGTAAAAGAGTCATAATAAGAGAGTGACCCCAAGACTTTTCAGAGCCCTCCCTCACAAAAGGACTTAACAAAAACCAAACAAAGGAAACTGTTCTGCAAGGTGTTTATTCTTTGGCCAGACTTCTTTCAAGTGCTCCTTGCTGCCTTCTATTCAGTGAGAAAGTCGGTGTTATTTCTAGTTTTTCAAGCAGAAACGCTGGGGAATAGTGGAAATCCTTCCTAAGTCAGTTGGCAAACACAGGTGACTTAAGTCTCCTGTGGAAACAGAGCCATCACACCGAGGGGACTGTGGACGGCCCAGCAGCAGGGCCAAGTCTGACAGAAAAGGGCAAGCTTTTGTACAGGAAACGGGTGTCCAGAGTAATTATTTATGAGGCAGACCTAGAGGCCTGGCCTCCTCACTCAGAGGACACCTAACAATGGCAGTTTCTGTGTTGTCGGGCATCTGTTGCCTTCACCAGTGCCAGGTGATGGCCATGGAAGGACAATGAGTATTTTCTTCACTTTCCTCTGGCGGCTACAGAGTAGGCTCTGATCTCCTGGTCTCACCTCTTCTGCTCAGGGCAGATAGTGAGACCCCCCTCAGCTTTCAGCTTTCTTTTCCCTGCATCAACATTTTGGGTCAAGGCCTGTGGTCTTGTATTCTTTTCATCCTGACACCACTACCCCTCTGTGGGCTCCCTTTCCCCTACCTCTCTCTTAAAAGATTTATTTACTCCAGGTGGTGGTGGAGCACACCTTTAATCCCAGCACCCGGGAGGCAGAGGCAGAGGCAGGCGGATCTCTCGAGTTCCAGGCCAGCCTAGTCTCCAGAGTGAGTTCCAGGACAGCCAGGGCTACGCAGAGAAACCCTGTCTTGAAAATCAAAACAAACAAAAAGTATCATTTGTTTTTATTTATGTGTGTGAGTGTTTTGCCTGCATGTGTGTATGTACACCTGGTTGCATGCAGAGCCTGTGGAGGCCAGAAGAAGGCGTCACATCTCCTGGAACTCCGGTTACAGAGCATGGGTGCTGGGAACCAAACCCAGGTCCTCTGCCAGAGCAGCCAGTGCTCTTAACCAGGGAGCCATTTTTCCAGTCCCCTTTCTCTTTCTTTGATAAGATGACACACAGCCCAGGCTAAGCTCAAAGCTGTTCTTTGTAAAGGCCTCTACCTGCTAAGTGCTGGCATTATCCAGCTTGACTTCTTCCTTAGTCTTTCAATACTGAACAGTTCCAAATTCACAGAAAAATGGAACCCTGCAAGAGCACCCAGATAGCTTTTCTCTTGTTTCTGGCTGATTGACATTTTCCCATATGTGCTAATCTGTCTCTGCTCTCTCTGTGCATCTACGCTCGTGTTGCATGTGGATATCATGACAACTGTAATTACTTCAGCATATACCTCTCAAATAAGGGTGTCCTCCCACATAATCACCTCACATGGCACAGAGAGAAAATGAACACGAACCTCATAAGGTACACACACACACACACACACACACACACACACACACACACACACACCACACACACACACACACACACACCACCACACACATACACACACACACACACACACACACACACACACACACACACACACACCACACCACACACATACACCACACCACACACACACACACACCACACACACACACACACACACACACACACACCACACCACACACACACACACACCACACACACACACACACCACACACACACACACCACACACCACACCACACCATACCACACACACACCACACACCACAAACACCACACCACACCCACACCACACCACACATACACACACACACACACCACACACACCACACCCCACACACACACACCACACACACCACATCACACACACACCACACACCACACCACACCATACCATACCACACACACACCATACACACACCACACACACCACACACACACACACACACCACACACACATCACACACCACACCACACCATGCACATACACCACACCATACCACACACACACCATACACACACCACACACACCACACCACACCCACACCCACACCACACCCACACCACACACCATACCACACACACACACACACACACACAGACACACACACCACACACACCACACACACCACACACACCACACACACACACACACACCACACACACATCACACACCACACCACACCATGCACATACACCACACCATACCACACACACACCATACACACACCACACACACCACACCACACCCACACCCACACCACACCACACCATACCACACACACACACACACAGACACACACACACCACACACACCACACACACCACACACACACACACACACACACACACCACACACACCACACACCACACCACACCATACCACACACATACACACACCACCCCACCCCCACACCACAACATACCCACACCACACCACACCATACCACACAAACACACACCACACACACACCACACACACCCCCACACACCCCCACACACCACACAAACACCATACACACCACATCACACACACACACACACACACCACACATACACCACACACACACACACACACACACACACACACACACACACACACACACACACACACACACACACACACACACACACACACACACACACACACACACACACACACACACACACACACACACTGAATTCTTGTTTGTGTTTATTTGTGTGATATAAGTATATTGATATACTTATATATTCATATAAAATCCAAATTTGACTGGATTTTACTTTCATTTCTTATTTTATATTCATATTACTTTTACAATGAGAAACTTGGTCCAACAGCTTGGTATACTTATTTTTATGCTTTATTATAAGATACTTTTAGTCAGATGGTGGTGGTGCATGGGAGGCAGAAGCAGGCAAATCTGTGAATTTGAGGCCAGGCTGGTCTACAGAGTTCCAGGACAGCCAGGGCTACACACAGGGAAACCCTATCAAAAAAAAAAAAAAAAAAAAGATAATTAGCTCCAAAAACAAGCGATCTTGCTGGTGTTGAGACCTGTGCCGTATGACCCAGCCTGGGCTCAAGTTTGCTGTGTGGATGAGGGTGACTTTGAACTTGTGAGCGCTTTGCATCTGGCTGCCAAGTGCTGGGATTACAGGTGTGTACCACCACCACATCTGACTTTACAAAACCCGATTTTCTTATCAGCGTTTCTCGTGCTGGGGAACATTTAAGGTCTTTTTCTTTGTGGTTCTGCTTGCAGTCTAGGCTCCTCTCAAACTCATGCATGCTCTTCCTGCCTCATCCTCCTGAGTGTTGTTATGACAGGCTCAGGTTTGATCTGACTTTCTGTAGAGGACCAGCACTTGTATCCTCAATGACAATAGTTGTTTGGAATCTTTAATTCATCTGAAGAGTGCAGAAGCCCACGGTGCTGGAGAATCTCTGACTTGCTGTATGTAGTGTGTGTGGATGAGGACTGCACTCGCCAGTGACGCCAGTGCCTCCGAGCATTCCATTCACTCACTCATCTTCTCATTTATTATTTGTGTGCAGATGAGCATTGCCGCAATGCATGTGGGGTCAAAGGACAGGGGTCAGTCCTCCTCTTCCACCATGTGGGCCTGGGGTCAGGCTGTAACTGTCACCAGGCTGGTGGCAGGCATCTTTACTCACTGAGCCACCTCATGGGCTGGAACTTTAGAGCACTTTAGTCCCATTTGCATTTTCCTACCTTTTGTGTAGTGTAGTGGTCTTTGCAGATCTGTGTAGTGCTATATAGATTTTAAACCTTCACTAAAAGACATCATCATTGATTTAGCCCTGAAGACATTGTTATTCCACACAGTCAGTTTTCACCTCCGTTTGCTCTTTCCTCTGAGCTCATGGGGCTTGTTTCCCATCCTTCCATGTAGGATCATGTACCTTCTGTCTAGAGAATTCCCTTAGCAGGTTTTTGAGGAGGGGGACTGCAAGTTATGACTTCTTCAGTGTTTGTATGAAAAGGAACTTTCTCTTTTCACTTTCTTTTCTTTGTGCTGCTGTGGATCAGATCTAGGGACTCAAACATGCTAGGCAAGTGCTATACTGCCAAGTGTTCCTCTAGTCTCTTTGATTATTTTAATTTTTTATTTTATTTATGTGTATGAGTGTGTGCATTGTGTGTGTACAGTGCCCCTTGAGGCCAGAGAGGGCATCAGATCCCCTGGAACTGGAGGCAGTTGTGAGGTGCCTGATGTGGGTGCTGGGAACTGAACCCACTACAAGAACAGTGAGCTCTCTTAGCCTCCAAGCCACCTCTCCACCTCCTCTCTTCTCTTTTTGAAAAACCTTTTAGTTTGAAGTGCTTTCAATACTTATTATTATTAGTGTAAAGAATTCCCATATATCTATCAAGTAAACTCCAAAAATATTAATATTACTTTATCTCTTGACCCCTTCTGTTTCTACACACACACACACACACACACACACACACACACACACACACACACACACACACACACCACACCTTGTTTAGATTTAGTCATTTGTTTTAATAATGCCCTCTAGAGATGTTTCAGGCTAGGTTTCCTAGAGGAAAAACCTATAGAATTAGTTCATATTATAATGGAATTTACTACATTGGCTTACATGAGAGTGGCTGTGTGCTTGCTGGGGAGGCAGCAGCTCAGCCCACAGAGCTGGGATGTCTCAGCACTCTACCCTGTGCTGGAGGTATGGAGCGTTTCTGCTGTTGAGCCCAGTTGAGAAAGCCGAAGCAGCTAGGATCTAACATCTGTAGAGAAGGTCGAGTCCACGGTAGATGCTAGTGCCTAGGAAGCAGCAACAGCAGGCAGACAGCACACACTGCTTTGCCCTTGGACCCTTTGTATCAGGGCCACCTGCTGGAATGCTGTGCCCACTGGGAGGGTGGATCCTTTCCTCATCAGGTCAGCCTCTCCAGAAGTACCTCACAGGCACACTACAAGTGTGTCCCTGTGGTGATTCTAAACCCTGTTGACAGTGAAGCCTTACCACAGTAGCAAAAACTAACACTCTATGAGCACTGGTTTCCGAGGAGTGTCTTCTTCTAATGCCTTTGACTTAGAACAGTGTTGCCTAGACTTTCTTTGTCTCCTGTGACTTTCCCGTGTTGGCAGGATTTAGATTCTGCATTGAGTTACAGTTTGGATGTTTATGGTGCCACCTCATGACTGGGTGCCCTCTTCATTTTTGATAGAAGTGTTGCATGACATTGACGTTGATTTTTTTTTTCTTCCATTGCTGATTTCACCTTGGTCTGTTGGTTAAGGTGGCATTTGCCTGGTTTCCCATTGTGGAATTATATTTTCCTTTGCAATTACTAAGTATCTTTTAAGGGGAGGCTTCAAGGTTGTGGGCGTTCTTTTTTCCATTGGTTCCCCCCGTCATTTTTACCATCAGGCAATGATTTTTGATGGTTTGAGACAAATTGTCCCTGTGTAGCTCAGGTAGTTAGGGCTTGCTAACTTGCCTAAGTAGCTGAGGTTGGCCTTGAATTCCTCATTTTTCTACCTCTGCCTCCCAAGTGCTGAAAAGACAGGAGTGATCCCAGTTCTCACTCACCATGGAGGACTGGCGTGCTGGTTTTCTCATGTTTATTTCTCAGTTCTGTGTCCTCTGAGAATTAGTGAATCATTATCTTTTCTGACTGCTTTTAAGATTATTTTTCTATTTTATTAATTAATTAGTAAATTGTGTGTGTGTGTGTGTGTGTGTGTGTGTGTGTGTGTGTTCACACATGAGTGCAGGTACCCAAGGAATCCAGAAGAGGGCATGGAGTCACACACACAGGCAGTTGTGAGTCATCACACAGGGGCTGGGAATGTGGGTTCCCGCAAGAGCCATGCACACTCTTACCTGTTGAGCCTTCTCTCCAGCCCCCATTTTTCTGGGTTTCTTTGAGATAAAGTTTCATGGAGTCTTGGAATATCTGCCTTGATGTACTTTTACAAGATTAGCAGTCATATTTTTAAGTATTGGTCTGACTGCTTTTATTCTCTTGCCTTTCTTGGACTGCAGCTCTGTTTATAGCAGACCGTTTCCAAGTTCCCGTTTTTTTGTATGCTGGGCTCCGCACTGCCTCGTCTTCAGTTTACTGACCGCTGTGCTAAACTCATCTGTTACTGAGTTCTTGTCAGTTACTGCACTGGAGTTATAGGGTTTTGTGTTTGGTTCCTTTAACAACCTAGTTTTCTAGTAAACGTCTTTGTTTTACCACTTCCTTCTTGATTGGTCTCACTGTATAGCCCGGGCTGGCTTGGAACTCAGGCTCTTCCTGCCTCCACCTTGGGAGTGCTGGGATTACAGGCACGCACTGCTACACCTGGTTTCCATTAATCAGTTCTCTTGAAGTCTTTTTAAAAATGTTTTATTGGGGGCTGGAGAGAAGGCTCAGTGGTGAAGAGCTTGTATTGCTCTTCCAGAGGTCCCCAGTTTGAATCTCAGCACTCAACTCCAGCTCCCCGCCCCCCCCACTTGTGGCCTCTCCAGCTCCCAGGCCCCCCCCCACACACACACTTGTGGCCTCTGCAGGGAAAATGCACTCACATGTACATGCCTCCATATACGACATACATAACCATAACCAAAAATAATAAATACAGATTTTAAAAAGCAAGATTCATAACTGCAGTCATAAGGGGTTATTTGGGGGGAAATTTTAAAAATAAAATAACATTTTCTTTCATGAACTTATTTATGTGTGCATGCATGTGTGAACATATTGGTGGGAACTCTTCACTCCCACCATGTGGGTCCTGGGATTCAACTCTGTAGTTGTTTTTTTTGTTTGTTTTGTTTTGTGTTTTGTTTTTGTCTCTCTCTCTTTCTCTACTCTTTGGGGGCCTGCCACCCAGCTCCCAAATAAATACATAGAGACTTACTCTTACTTATGAATGCAGGGCTTTAACTTTTTTCTAGCCAGCTTTTCCTAACAAAATTACCCTGTCTACCTTTTGCCTCTGGGCTTTTCCTTTCTCCGATTTATATACCTTTCTTTCCTTCTCCCTCTGACTGGTTGTGTGACCCCTTTTTTTTGCTCCTCCCCTCACTATTCTTTCTTCCTTCTCTCCATATTTCTTCTCTCCTAATATTTACTCTCTGCCTGCCAGCCCCATCTGTCCCTTCTCCTGCCTTGCTATTGGCCACTCAGCTCTTTATTAGGCCAATCAGGTGTTTTAGACAGGCAAAGTAACACAGCTTCACAGAGTTAAACAAATGTAACATAAAAGAATGCAACACACCTTTGCATCATTAAGCAAATATTTCATAGCATAAACAAATGTAACACATCTTAGGCATGGTAGCAAGCACCTTTACCCACTGACCCATCTCATCAGCCCCCTTGAAGTATTTGATAGCTTTTATAACTGGCTTACCAGCCCGATGGTGGTGCACACCTTTAATCTCAGGTGTGGGAGGCAGAGACGGGCAGATCTTTGTGAGTTCAAGGCCAGCCTGGTACACATAGTAAGTTCCAGGACAGCCAGAGCAACATCGTGAGACTCTGTCTTGGGAAAGACAAAACAAGTAGTAAAATACAATACCTGGCTTATCTGTAAGTTTGTTTTCTTACCTTTTCTCCCCTTTGTGGTCTATTTGTTTGTATATTTTGTGATTTTTTTAATTTGATTATAGATACGGGTCTGAATAATTGAGCAGCTAGCTGACAACGGTTTCCTCTGGAGTTCATGCTATTATTGTGTGTGTCTGTGTGTCTGAAGTCTATGGATGTCACAGCATATGAGTGGAGATCAGAGAACAACTTCCCTCCTTCCACAGCGAGTCCCAGGGATTGAACTCAGGTTGTCAGATTTGCACAGCAAGTGTTCTTACCCATAGAACCATTTTACCAGTCAAACTTTGAGCCAGGCATGGTGGCACAGGCCTTTAAACCGAGCACTCGGGAGGCAGAGGCAGAGGCAGAGGCAGAGGCAGAGGCAGAGGCAGAGGCAGAGGCAGAGGCAGAGGCAGAGGCAGAGGCAGAGGCAGAGGCAGAGCAGCAGCAGAGCAGAGAGGCAGAGGCAGAGAGGCAGAGAGGCAGAGAGGCAAAGGCAGAGGCAGAGGCAGAGGCAGGCGGGTCTACAAAGCGAGTTCTAGGACTGCCAGAGCTACACAGTGTCAAAACAAAAACAAAGTTTTGAAATACTTGCATGTTATTATAGTGCAATATGTTTTTTTAAAAGCAGGGTTTCCTATATTCCAGGCTGAACTGCTGGCTCTTCTGTCTTTATCTCCAAGTGCTGAGATCACAGGTGATCACCAGAGTGCTTGCTCATGGTGTGTTGTCTTACAGGCATGACCCAATACTCACCAGGAAATTTGTTTTGTGTATATCTTGAACATATCACCTGAAAGTTATTGTTTGGTACAGGATGTTTAGGTCCCTGTGTTCTAAGCACTGCGAATTACGGGAGCTGGCTGTAGCATTCAGATTAGAGATAGTCACCCGCTCTGCTCTGTCTGTGTCTGTCTTCCTCATTCTTCTCAAGACAGAGTTCTGCGTCTGAGCACCTGAGTGTCTGCTCACCTTTCTGCACTTCCTTTCCCTTGGGCTCTTGGAGAGTCAAGCCTTGGTAGCTCCCCTAGTGCCTTAAAATAGTTTCGTTTTGCAGTTGTTCTCAACAGTATCGCTGAGCCTAAAAAGATACCCCATCTTAGAAGGAGAAGCCCTTCAGTGAGGTGGGGGTTTTGTTTTGTTATTTTGCCTTCTAAATGTTGGGGTTAGAGGCATGCCCTCAAGGTCATTTTGTTTTGAATTTCTCTTTTGAGATAAATATCTTTTGGGGAGATTGTTTTGGTTGTTCTACCTTTTCTTTTTGAGATAGGGTCTTACTGTGTGTTTTGGGTTAGCTTGGAACTACTGCTGTAGTCCAGGCTAGACTTGAACATGACATCTCCCTGCCTCTGCTTCCCAAGTGTTGGGATTGTGTAAGTTAGCTACCATGCTTGGCATTTTGTTTGTTGAGATAGAGTCTCCCCACAGTCTGGCTGCCTCTGCCTCATCAGCACTGGCATTACAGGCATGCCCAACCAGAACTGATGCAAGCCTTTTTTTTTTTTTTTTTTAAATTTCTTCTTTTTGCCTTTTGGCTTTTTGTGTACCCCCCCTTGTGTTTTTTGTTTGTTTGTTTGTTTTTGTTTTCTTTCTTCCTTCCTTTCTTTCTTTTTCTTTTTCTTTTTTTCTTCTTTCTTTCTTTTTTTTTTTTGGGTTTTTTTTTTGTTTTGTTTTGTTTTTTTTTGTTTTTTTTGAGACAGGGTTTCTCTGTAGCTTTGGAGGCTGTCCTGGAACTCGCTCTTGTAGACCAGGCTGGTCTCGAACTCACAGAGATCCGCCTGCCTCTGCCTGCCTCTGCCTCCGGAGTGCTGGGGTTAAAGGCATGCGCCACCACTGTCCGGCTTGTTTTCTCCTTTTTTATTAATTTATTGTTTACATTCTAATCCCAGTTCCCCCTTCCTCCTTTCCTCCCAAAAACATATGGAAGGCTTCAGGAATTTGGGTGTCATCCTTGTGCAGGGGCCGAGCTAATCTTCTCTGTATCGTTCCAATTTTAGTATATGTGCTGACAAAGCGAGCCCCCCCCCCCTGTTTTTAAAGATAGGGTCTCACTCTGTAGATCCAGCTGGCTTAAAATTCTCTATGTAGCCCAGGCTGGCCTGAAACTTGGAATCTACCCGCACCAGCCCTCTGGGTGTGAGGATTGTGGGTAGGTGTACACTGCCACATGCTTAGCTTTTTTATATCTTTTCATGGGAAATTGTTTTGAAATTGATTTGTGATTTCGAATGCTGAGGAACTTGACTCTGTCTGGGGTCTGTGTTAGAGGGTTTCAGTTTCAGATTTATGTCAACTGTTTTTACAGTGCTTTTGTCAGGCAGAGCTTCTTATTTGACATTACAAAATTTCTTTTGACATTTAAAAACTTTCAATATTAGAGAGAGAGAGAGAGAGAGAGAGAGAGAGAGAGTGTGTGTGTGTGTGTGTGTGTGTGTGTGTGTGTGTGAATGCACACACTACAGCACACTTAATAAAGGTCAGTGAGCAACTTTGTAGAGTCAGTTCTTTATTTGCACTTCCCGTGAGTTCCAGGGATTGAACTCAGGTGGTCAGGCTTGCCTGGCAAACACTTCACCTGCTGAGCCAGCCTGCCTGGCTCCTTTGCTGACAGTTCCTTTGTGATTTGAGTTTTGTTCCATAGACTTCAGTAACTCAAAGTTTATTTTGGTCAGTGGAGTCCAAAGATTCAACCTTGTTTGTTTATTTATTATTTTAGTTAACAAAGTGTAGTATCAATTATGGCCGAGGTAGAGAAACTTTTCTTGTAAAAGCCAGACTGTGTGTTGGCTTTTAGGGCCTGTATCCATGGCGGAGCTATGGGTGCCCCTCAGACAGTTAGAGACTGATGAGAGGGAAAGCGGTGTTTATGAACACTGGCATTGGGATTTTAAACGCTTTTCACCTGTCACAAAATGATCTTGCTTTCCTCACCTCTGTTTAAAAACTGTAAAAGCTGTTCTTAGCTGGAAGACCATCCCAAAATAGACAAACGACCGGGCATGGTAGTGCATGCCTTTAATCCCAGCAGAAGCAGGCAGCTCTGACGTGGTCTTCAAAGAGCTCCAGGTTAGACTCTGCCAAAAACAAAACAAAATCCAACAAATTAAAATGAACAACAGGCTTGCTTGGCTGCTGGGTGTTTTCCTTCACCGACTTGCCCTAAAACTTCATCATGTGCTAGCTGTCTGTGGTGTCCTGAACTACTCTGTCCCTCAGTGTGCCTGTTCAATGTCACATTCCCTTTCTTAGATGTGCATTGTGTTAGAATTAAGCCACCCTGTCATCTTTTCAGTTATGCACAATGCATTTAGTGCTTCATGTTTATTACTTTACATATAATTTATAAAATTAGCTTGCCCAGCTAAAAGGAAAATATGGAATGTTGATATTTCAAACACTGGAGTCACATTAACCTTGCAATTAACTTAGGGCAGATGACATGTTTATAATACTAACACTTCTCCTAGGAGAAAAAGACAGTTATTTCCCCTTCACTTTTCCCTCTGTAGCTTTATGAACATCTGGAACATTTGTTTATCCCTTGTTTCTATAACTTTTGTGGGCTGAGCTTACGCCTCGCACTGCTGGCAGGTAGGCCATGCCCATCCCTGCGTACTCTGGAGACAATACTTTGCCCTTTGCCTTGTTGTGTTGTCCTTCTCTGGTTGTATTAGCTCCCAAACCAGCTCCACATGAGTAAGGCAGATGCGCCTGAGAACCCTTGTCCTGCTCCGTCTTAGTACTCGACTACATCTTTTCATAAGCCATCATGCCATCTGCTCACGCTCAGTCACATCAAGGAAGTATTCATGTTGTTCATTTTATTAAGAGTTTTCATTAAGAGTGGATATCGAATTATATCAAATGCCCTTCACTTTCGGAAATAATCATATCATTGTTGTCTTTTAATCTCTTAATATAATAAAATATTATAATAGGCAGTAGTGAATCATCATTGTATTATTAGCATGGATTCTAGTCAATCATGGTTTTTAATGTACTACATCTATGTGCTGTTGTTTTGTGCATTTAGCAGAACTATTTCTAAGTCTGGCTTTCTCTGGTGTTTGTGCTGTCAGCCATCATAGTTTTGAGACTGTTTGGAAACATTGGAGTAGGACATGGAGCTCTAGTTTATCAGAATGAGAGGCATTAAATACTGAACATTGCTAGTAGTGTGAATTCCAAATTCTAAGCATTAAAAAATAGGATGGTATTCCTAGTTTAGTAAGCTCATGAATACTACATATAATAAGCATTTCCCCATGAACCATGTAGTATATGAAAATTGTACTTTTCCTGGTTGTGTAGTGGGCTCTGATGGGGAGTTGGGGTTGCTTAGCTGTGTTCTTATCACTAATGGGTCCTCATGTTCTGTTCTGTAGTGTTCTCCTGGCACCATAAAGATGGCCAGGAGCCACTGGTTTCTTGATGCCAGTCTGGGAGCCCTGCACCCCTTGCAGTCTGTGGTGTCACTATGCTGCTGTCCTCTTCGTCTGCAGGTGCCCTTAGCTCCCCTGAACTCCATTTCCCGTTTCCTGGCTTCTGTGTGCTCCTCTTTGCTTCTCATCTGTAGGTTGGTGGAACGAACCCTTCAGTAGCTTCCTGAGAAGGTGCATGGGAGACAAACCTAGAAAATGAGTCTGCTTTCCTTTCCATCTTTGCTTGGCTGGGCTTTCAATTCTAGATTGGGAAACTTTTTTTTTTTTTAAGAAATTTGAAGGGACAAATTTGTCTCAGCAGCCAGTTCTGCTGCTGTCTGCTGTTGGGATGTCCAAGGCCACTTTGACTCAGGTGCCTTCCTGTGTGAACTGTTTATTTCCCCAAACCCTTATTTCTTACCTCTAGCGGAGTCCTGTGATTTTATAATAATGTGCACCAGGGTTTTCGTTTGTCATTCTTTGTGTTTACAGTGCTGGGTCCCTGTAGGCCCTTCATTAAGTGAGTTACCACTCTGGTTTTGTGATATGGCCTTAAATGATTTCTTTGGTAATATTCTCTCCTTTATGTTCTGTGTTCTGTTTCCCTCTCTGAGATGGATGAGAGATGTCTTGGGTTAATCCTTTCTTATTTCCCATCTTTTCAGTTCTACTTTATATATTTCCCCCAACAGTTTATCTTTTTTGTTTGTTTGTGATTTTTTTGTTTGTTTTGTTCTGTTGAGACAGGGTTTCTCTTTGTATGTAGTCTTGGTTATCCTGGAACTTGCTTAGTTCCAGACTGGCCTCAAACTCACAGAGATCCACCTGCCTCTGCCTCCCATCTGCTGGTATTAAAGGTGTGCACCACACCTGGCTTTCCTTTCTTTTATTCTCTGAGCATGTATCTTAGTCACTGTTTTATTGCTGTGAGGAGACACCATGACCATGGCAACTCTTAAAGGAAACCATTTAATTGGGGCTGGCTTACAGTTTCAGAGGCGTAGTCCATGGTCACCATGTTGGGAGCTTGGCAGCACACAGGCAGCTGCTTGGCAGTAGCTGAGAGCTACATCCTGATCCTTGGGTGAGGGAGGGGAGAGACTCTGGGCCTGGCATGGGCTTTTGAAATCTGGAACCCATCCCCAGTGACACACTTCCTCCAACAAGGCCACACCTCCTAATCCTTCTAATCCTTTCAAACAGTGCACTCCCTGGTGACTAGACATTCAAATATATGAGCCTGGGGGGGTCATTCTTACTCAAACCACCTCAGCATGTTGATTTGAAATGCTCTATTTCTCTGATGCTCTTTGCTTCTTCGGGTTCTTTTTATTGTGTTTAGGGGATGGTGGTTGTTGTTTGAGGTGAAGTATTTTTGTTGTTTTGATTTTTTTGTTTTGTTTTTCATTTTTAAAGTTTCTGTCAAATGTCTGATCTTCTTTAGCAGTCTATTACTTAGGTTGGAAGCCTTGTTCCAAATGTGATGGCACATTCCTATAATCCCACCACTTGGGACACAGTGTCAGGATGATCAGGAGTTCCAGGTCATCCTTGACTAGTGATTTTGAGGCTATGTGAAACCTTGTCTCAATAAAGCAAGCAAGCAAGGAGAAGGACGACAGACTGAACTTGTTAAACTGCTCGCTAGAGTCCATGAGGGCAGTTTGGTTCACTGGTTTCCCTCCCACAGTGCTTGGTTTGGTAAGGTCTCAGTGACACAGGGATGGAGACTAAGTTAGCAGCACTTAGTGTTCTGGCATCTGACACAGTCCCTGAATAATACCTCCATGGAAATAATAAGCCTTGAGCCTTACCTTTGAGCATACTCCAAATGAGGAAAGTAAATTTGCAGAGCTTGTAGAGAAACACAGGGGACCATGCCTATGACATGGAGGTTTACAGAGACTTTTTCATCAGCTCAGTCAGTCCTCTGTCATAAAAGAAAAGGTGTCATCTCAGATACAAACACTTGTTCATGGAAAGGAAGCACTAAGAAAGCAAAGGGAGAATCCATATGCTGGACTAAGATGCTTATTCGACAGAGGGCTTGCTTCCGGAGTCATCGGAGAACCACCACAATTGGCAAAGTCCAGTAGCTCCATTTCAAATGTATGCAAAGACTTGCACAGGTACCATGTTAAAGGACATTTCCAAATGGTTGGTGAACATATAAGAAGATGCCCAACTTCCGTTTCCCATGGGGTGATATAATTACAACCCAGTAGCTTATCATTACACACTGCTCAGATGCCCTAAATGGAAAAGACTGAGGATAGTAAGTGTTGGCAAGAACATGGAGCAGCTGGAACCCTCATGTGTTGCTGAGAGTGAAAAAAACCGTTTGGAAACCTGGCACTTTCTGCCAGTTAAATGCTTGTTCTGTGACTTCGAAGTTCTTGTGGACAGAAACGAGTCCATGTGTGCATTGAAGAAGTGTACAGGGTCTGAACGTCTGATCCCAGAGGGAAATGTCCTCTGGCAGAGGAGTGTCTGCTTTACAGAGCAGACCCATCAAGGGAGTTAGAGAGCCAGGAAAGGGAATACATCACTGAGTGATGAAACTCCGCGCTTGAAGGTTGAAGAATCCCACCAAAAGGGCTATGGAGGTAGCTCAGTTGGTAGAGTGCTTGCCTGGAATGTGGGAAGTCTTAGGTCAGTCTCCAGCCTTGTGTAAAAACCAGCCTGGGGCACACACATTCTCAAAAGAGGAGGAGGAGGAAGAGGAGGAGGAGGATGAGGAGGAGGAGGAAGAGGAGGAGGAGGAGGACTGACTGTGAGGATGGGGACCACGACCACCATGGTAATAATAATGTCAATGACTTTCCACCAAAAGTGCTGCTTTTTTGTGATGTCCAAGGACAGACACAGTTCATGCTGATGCCTGAGTGGCAAGGTGGTGCAGCAGGAATCAGGATCACCAAGTATCAGGACTGAATTTGATCCTTGAACTTGATCACCAAGTATCGGGACTGAATTTGATCCCTGAACTTGCCTGGTGGTGGAAGGAGAACCAACCACTTCAGTGCTCATTGGCCTCCACACTTGTCATTTGTACCCACACACATGCACACACACATACACACACACATGCACACACATGCACACACGTGCACACACGCGTGCGCACATGCAGTGAATGAATGTTAAAAACAAAACAAAACAAAACAAAAAAACCCAAGGAGAAACTGATGGTCAGATTCACCCTGAAGGAGCTTGCAGACTGCCAAGGGCAGCAGGTGGCATGCTGGGAAATGCCCCATGTCTTAAGTTAAGGTTTCTGATGCTGTGAAAAACAACATGGCCCAAGGTGGGGGGGAGGGGTGAGTTCAGGTTAGACCCCATCACTGAGGGAAGTCAGGGTAGGAACTCAAGCAGAGGCCATGAAGGAATGCTGCCTACTGCTTGCTCCTCATGGCTTTCTCAGCCTGCTTTCTTAGATATTTAGGACCACCCTCCCAGGTTGGAATGACCACAGTGGGTGGGACCCTCCCACATCAATCATAACCAGGAAAATGCTCTATAGCTTGCCTACAGGCCAGTCTGATGGAGGCATTCTCTCAATTGAGGGTCCCTTCCCGGATGACTTCAGCTGTGTCAAGTTGCGGAGGTGGGGGTGGGGGGAAAGGACCAATTAAAAATGTTTTTTTGTTGCTGGGCGTTGGTGGCTCACGCCTTTAATCCCAGCACTTGGGAGGCAGAGGCAGGCGGATCTCTCTGAGTTCGAGACCAGCCTGGTCTCCAGAGCGAGTGCCAGGATAGACTCCAAAGCCACACAGAGAAACCCTGTCTTGAGAAAACAAAAAACAAAAGTTTTTTGTTTTAGATTTATTTTATGTTTATGGGTGTTTTTTGTTTGCATGCATGTGTGTGTGCCATGTGTGTACCTGGTACCCATGGAGGTCAGAAGAAGGCATTGGATCTGCTAGAACTAGAGTTAGGAATGGCTGTGAACCACCATGTGGATGCTACAAGCTCAGCCTGGCCTTTGAAAGAGTAGCAAATGTTCTTAATTGCTAGGCAAGCTCTCCAGCCCCTGGTAACTGAATATTTAAAGGTGAGCAAAAGGCCTTTACATGTGTTTGTACAAATTCTCTAAGCTGTTACATAATGGCGTGCTTTGCACATTTAAATGTGAATATCATCTCAACTAAAAAATCAAACTACTATTACTAGATTAGAATAAAGTAGAATTTAGGATTTTTGTTTTGTTTTTGAATTGGGGTCTTACTATGTAGTCTGGCTGGCCAGAAGCTTGCTATTTAGGCCAGGCTGGCCTTCAAACTCAAGAAGTACACCACCTCTGCCTTTGGGTGCTGGGATTAAGAATTTAGAACTACCCAGCCCTCTGGAGGCAGAGGTAAGACCTGCCTGGACTACAAAGTGGATTCCAGGACAGCCAGAACTATTACATAGAGAAACCCTGTCTCAAATACACACACACACACACACACACACACACACACACACACACACACACACACACACCAAATAAATAAATAAATAAATAAATAAATAAATAAATGAAAAGAATTTAGAAGTAACTACAGTCAGGGTTAACAAATGGGTAAAGGTCAGGGAAGAAAATAAATCTGTGGCAGGTGTACATAACACACACACACACACGACCCAGTGAAATGGGCTGGAGAGATGGCTCATTGGTTAAGAGTACTGGCTGTTCTTCCAGAGGATCTGAGTTCAATTCCTAGCACCCACATGGCAGCTCACAACTGTCTGTAACTCTAGTTCCAGGGGATCTGAGTCCCTCATACCAATGCACATAAAATGAATTTAAATAAACTATTTTAAAAAAAAGACCCAGTGAAACAAAGAGGAAAAAAAAAAAAAACCAGGACAGTTTTGTGCATGAACAAGAGACATACTTAAAGTATGTGGGAAACTGAAACAGAGAAGAGGCGATAGTGAACAGTAATGCAAACCAGCAGGCGGAGAAATGGCTGCACTAATGCAGGTAGGCCAGAAGTTCACGGTAACAAATGATTTAAAGAGTGAAAAGTTGGGGCTGGAGAGATGACTCAGTGGTTATGAGCACACACTGCTCTTCCAGAGGTCCTGAGTTTGGTTCCCAGCATCCAATTCAGGTGGCTCACAACCACCTGTACCTCCAGTTCCAGGAGATCTAACACTTCTGGCCACTGCGCAGGCACCTGCACACACATGCACACAGTCACACACACTCACACACACTCACACACCTAATTACATTTTAAGAGGGAAAAATCAGCAAATTCTGTTAGAATGTTTAGTCCACCTACAAGGTGATGGTCGTCACATTACAGTATTCTATCAAATGTGTGAAGCGGTAGCTGTTAGAAAGAAGAGCATAAAGCCACACCATTGGTGATATTAGCAAACTGCAGGATTTAATAAACCAACAGGCAGAGAGTTCGTGGGAAATAATTAGATAACAAAGAACAAACTTGTTTTTGTATTAGTAAATAGAATTTGGTGCACAGAGAACAGACTATTCAGTTGTTCAGCACCGTTGGTCTACTTATAAAAATTAAGTCATTTGTCCACCAAGAAAAATATCCCAAGCCCAAGAGGCAGAAATCATATTATCCCCCTTCTTCTCCATGAGGCAGTAAAACAAAAACTTACAGCCAGAAACCCTGTGAGAAAACTCTGGACCCTCGTAAAATGTAAAACACAGCTCCTTTTGTTTACCTTGTTAGGATTTTTCTGATGTTTTTCTTCTGGCTTCTTGAGATGAGTCCTTAATTTATTTTCATCCTTGTTTTTTTATTAGGAGGATTAGAGGAGAATGGTGAGTAGCACCGCCTGAGATAGCCCTCAGAATAGATTCCTGAAATGAGGGAGTATTGACTCACAGTCTCAAAATTCCACACACACAGCCAGCTTCCCCAATAGGGCGTAGACTTCATCTCCATTTACTGCTGCCAGCGGCCACCCAAAAGCAAGCTTGCACAGATGACTTTCGTTTGCATGTATTCCATACCACAGTTACACTTGTGGATGGAGTCAGGGGTCCCACGTTGCCCAGATTAGCCTCAAACTGACTGTGGCCCTGGTGTCCCGTCCTTGGTTGTGCTGCCACGCCTGCACATTACCCCACGCCCAGAAGAAATGCTTGAGTTTTAGAAGTGTTTGCTCGCCCCCCACCTGTTTTCTCTGGAGATGATGCCTTACTTATTTTTAAATGATTTATTTATTTTTATTTTATGTGCATTGGGGTTTTACATGCAAATATGTCTGTGTGAAGGTGTCACATCCCCTAGAATTGAAATTACAGACAGTTGTAAGCTTCCATGTCGGTGCTAGGAATTGAACTCAGGTCCTCTGGGAGAGTAGACAGTGCTCTTAATCACTGGACCATCTCTCTAGCCCTTACTTACTGCTTTTTAAAACATTGTTTGTACATGTACGTGTGTGTCCTAATTTGCTTCCCTTCTGTTCTTATCGACATGTATATTCTTACATGAGAGCCACTGTGTTTTAATTGTTGTGTCTTTATTATAAATTTTAAAATGTTTGAAATCAAGGGTCACTTCATCATTTCAAGTTCTGGCTTCCAGTGATGATGGGGAAGCTTGTGTCAGAATAATACTCCCAACTATGAAAAACTTGAGTTTTGGAGAGAATTTTTAAAACATTTAAGTTACTGAAAAGCCACTAAAGGCAAGCATAAATTGGACTAGATTCGGCTCTTGAAGGTGGGGAGCATCTGAGAAAGCCACTTTGCCGGGCCTTTTCTTGAAGCACTGCCTCATCCATCTGAGGAGCTGGGGGACAAATTCACAACTGGTGAGTGGCCAGAGCCTGAGAATGGAGTCGAAGGAGAGACCATGAAAGAGGTGCTCCCAACTCTGCACATACAAGCTTGACTAAGCGCTAGGCTGTCCAGTGAGCTGCCTGTGCACAACAGAAACACATCAGGTCGCAGTAAAGAGCTCAGTGCCAGTCAGCCAGCTATTGTAGGAGAGGCAGCATTCAGAGTCTGAGCCTTGTCACGGAAGAGTTGGGCCGTCAGACCCCTTATATAAGGGACACGTGGGGGCAAACACTGTCCGCAGGACTAAGGCAAGCATGCTCAGCAGAGAAGCCAGGATCTCACTAGCTTCCCCCACTCAGAATTAGAATATGCTGAAAGGGAACACAGTCCTGTGACCCCGACTGAAGCAAAGCAAAGCGCGCGCGCGCGCGCGCGCACACACACACACACACACACACACACACACACACACACACACACACACACACACACACAGAATAAACTCATGTTAAAAAAGGAAATTGAATGTGTGGGTTTGGCAGTAGATTGAATATAACAGAAGAAAGGATCCATGATCTTGAAGACAGAAAGAAAGCATACAAACCAAAGTAAACAGAAGGGAAAACAGATTGGGAATGTAGGACTAGACATTGCCTAAAGTCACACTGCCGGGGTAATTTCTGTCACCAAAAGGAGAGAAGAATGAGGCTAAGAAAAATCCCCGATCATGATTAAAAACAAAACCACATGAACAGCAGCCCAGGAAGTGTGAGTAAACATGAGCAGGACACACATGCATGTTTATTACATGTATTTATTTTGTATGCCTGGGTGCGGAAATCAAAGGGCAATCTGTAATAGCAATTCTCTTCTTCCACCACGAGGCTGCAGAGATAACCTCATGTCACAGAGCTTGTCCAACCAATCACCATTTTGAGGACACCAGTTAATTTCTAGTGGGCTTCATGGTTTCTGATTTTGAGTTAACCATAGTTCTGGTCATTGTTCCTTTGTCTTTTTTATTCTTGTATGTATGTATGTATGTATGTATGTATGTATGTATGTATGTATGTATGTATGTATGCGTGTGTATGTGTGTATATATCTATGTATATGTATGTATGTGTGTATGTATATGTGTGTGTGTATGTATGGTATGTGTGTATGCATGTTTGTGTGTGTGTGTGTGTACTTTAGGGGTGCTGAGGCACAGGGCCATACATGAACAAGGCACTGAGCCTTACCTCAAGTTCTGACAAACAGAATGGTATTCAGGCAAGACATTCAAACATTTAACTATGTAAAGATGTGTTGCTTTTGTTTATGCTGTATTTGTTTAATTATGTGAAGATGTGTTGCTGTTTCACCTTGCCTGCCTAAGGTACATGATTGGTCTAATAAAAATCTGAATGGCAAGTAGCTAGGCAGTAGAGGGACAGGTGGAGCTAGCAGGCAAAGAGAATAAATAGAAGGAATCTAGGCTTGGGAGAAGAGAAGGAGTTGGGGGGGGGCAGAGAAAGAGAGGGAAACACCCAGGGACAGTCAACCAGGTAGCTGCCAGCCAGCCAGACATAGGGAAGGACTTACAGAATGAAAGAAAGGTAAAAAGTCCTGAGACAAAATATAGATGAAGAGAAACAGGTTAAATTAAGTTATAAGAGCTAGTGGGACAAGTGTGAGCTAAGGCCAAGCATTTGTAATTGATGGCAAGCCTCCATGTCATGATTTGGGAGCTGGTTGGCAGTCCAAAAAATGAAACGAAACAAACAAAACAAACAAAAAGCATGTTACAAGGATGTAGTAAACAGGTAAAAGCAGATGTGGCGTGAAGCAAGTAAGGCATCAGACTTCTCAGGAAGTTGCAGTTTTAAATGGAATGACCAGGAAAGGTCCCTCTGAAGTGACATTTTGAGAAACACTTGAAAAAATGAGGAAGCATACCTCATGAATTTTTAGAGAGAAAGAGTTCTATGAAAAGGGAATAACTTGTGCTTGAGAAAAATCATATCTAGCAAATTCCAGGAACAGAGGGAAACCTGTTGTATGGGGAGGGTGGCAGTGGTGAGAGTCAGATCACTACACTAGGGGAGGTGGCAGTGGTAAGTCAGGTTCCTGCACTGACAGTCTGTGCAGAGGAGAGAGTCAGGTCACGGCACTGACAGTCTGTGCAGTGGAGAGAGTCAGGTCACTGCACTGACAGTCTGTGCAGAGGAGAGAGTCAGGTCACGGCACTGACAGTCTGTGCAGTGGAGAGAGTCAGGTCACTGCACTGACAGTCTGTGCAGTGGAGAGAGTCAGGTCACGGCACTGACAGTCTGTGCAGAGGAGAGAGTCAGGTCACGGCACTGACAGTCTGTGCAGTGGAGAGAGTCAGGTCACTGCACTGACAGTCTGTACAGTGGTGAGAGTCAGGTCACTGCACTGACAGTCTGCAGTGGTGAGAGTCAGGTCACGGCACTGACAGTCTGTGCAGTGGAGAGAGTCAGGTCACTGCACTGACAGTCTGTGCAGAGGAGAGAGTCAGGTCACGGCACTGACAGTCTGTGCAGTGGAGAGAGTCAGGTCACTGCACTGACAGTCTGTGCAGTGGAGAGAGTCAGGTCACGGCACTGACAGTCTGCAGTGGAGAGAGTCAGGTCACGGCACTGACAGTCTGTGCAGTGGAGAGAGGCAGGTCACGGCACTGACAGTCTGTGCAGTGGTTTAGGAGGTATTGATCCCCCTGAGGAGTTTGTGGACTTACTTTGAATGCATTGGGAATCATCACTTCTTGGTAGAGGAGTGATGCTTTAATAGGCTCAATCTAGCAGCCATGTTTAGAATAAATAATAGCAGGTGGGAGGTGGTGGTGCACACCTTTAAGCCCATGATTTCTTCTAAGTGTTGTGTGACCAGGTGGCAGGAGCAGCCCATGTGTACTGTTAGGATTTTGTACCATGGGAGTTACAAGAGTTCTTAGAAGGGCCTTATGTAGGAGACTAGTGACTCGTCATGAAGTAATTCCATGTAGCTACATATTTTACCAGATAGCATTTGTGGGAAGTGGGAAAGACAGCCTGCACCAGGGACTTCACACTGTGAGAGCAGATGGGAATGGCTTCGTGAGGGGCCAGTAGATCCAAGCCTCTTCCTCATGCCTGCCCTCAGGCCCTTCCTTCACTGCAGAGTGCAGACGTGTGGTTTATTTCTTACGTTCTTTCTTCTTCGCTTCTCCCTCCTCCTCTCCTTCCTCCTCCTCGGCTTCCTCCCCACCCCCTTTGTGCGTGGCTGGGGATTGAGCCTGGGGTCTGATGTGTACTGGGCAAGTGTTCTGCCAATGAACTGTGCTTCTCCTCTCCATGTGACGATTCTCGGTGACTTCCTTTGCTCTTTTTAAAGATGACATTTGCTATGAGTATAACGTCAGCTCTTTATGTCTGAATGTATCAAAAGTGTTATGAGAAATTTTCAGGTGAATATAAACATTCGGATAATATTCTATTATTGAAATGTAGCACAGATCACCTAATCATTAATTGTCTTTGTTTACTTTTGTGTTATTTTCTGAGGTGTAAGGTCTCATGTAGCCTCGGAATCCATGGAGGACCTTGAACTCTGATTCTTCTCACTGTACCTGGGGGTGCTGGGATGACAGGCCTGTATTACAGTGCCTAGCCCATTGCTTGTCTGTCTGTCTGTCTGTCTGTCTGTCTGTCTGTCTGTCTGTCTATCTATCCATTTATCCATCTATTTATTCATTCGTTTATGGGAACATGAAGGCTGAGGATGTGGCTTGTGGTACTGCGCTTACCTAGTATGTGTGAGGCCCTGAGTTCAATCCCTAGTTCTAGGGGAAAAAGTAATGAAAAGTCATCTTGGTCCGTGCTGTTTTGTTCTGTTGTTAATGTCTTAAAAGTAAAACCATTGAGTCAAAAGGTATGAACATTTTTAGAAGATTGTTGAGGCAGCATACCTAATTGTCTTTCAGGAGTTTCTCCATTTATTTTTCCACTCTACCCTCAGACAGCAGCCAACATTGTGTAAAACAAGTTTTTAACTTAAAAATAATTAGAGTTAATAACTATACCCGTTCATTTGAATGGTGGAGTTAAGTCAGGGACTATGTACTTGAGGAAGATTTGGGCTATTCTCTCTGTCAGTTGTAGAGTTGCGGAGAGGAGCCTGGGCCAGGTTGCAGCCTGTCTAGTAGTGGAGGAGAATGCAATACCACATAGCTGGTGACAAAATCATTTATATATTAACCTATTAGGGCATGAGGTGTTTTAATGTGTTAGTAATGCTTAATGTTGAGGTCTTTATAAAATGCTAATGGGTTCCTGGCCATTTTAAATTTGGGGAAGTAAGTTGACTATCAAACAATAAACCTTTCTTCCAATTATGGATTTAAGATTCAGGATGTAAAAGGAAACCCTGAAGGAGCATTTGTGGCACTCAGCCGGTGACTGAAGAGTGACCCCGCTGCACTGAGCTCGTAGCTCCACAGTGGGTACCACACTGAGGCTTTCCTTTAGGGCGGAAGTCCGCAGCTCCAGGGTGGAGATCACGTGTCAGGCCATAAGCGAATATTTGTTGTGTTTCAGTGGTGGAAACATTTGTATTGCTGAAACAAATATTTAGAGCTGAAAGAAACAGTTGGGCAGCCAGGATGTGTCAAAATCGGACAGATGTTCGCCTTTTAAAAACACATTTTCAATAAAAGCTACCTTAGACTTCACTGCTGTGGCTGTAGCCGTATGGGTTAAGCAAGAACTTTGAAATGTGGTCTTGTTCCTGTTTTGATGCAAGGCACAGCTTTGTACCTTTTCTGTCTTGGTTTTTCTCTTCTAGAAAACAAGGGTAACTATTCTAAGTTCCCCCAGACATGGTGGTGCATGGCTTTTAGCTCAGTATTCGAGAGGCTGAGGAAGGTGGATTTCTGTGAGTTCAAGGCTAGCCTGGTCTGCATGGCAAGCTTCAGGCCAGGTAGGGTTGTAGTGAGACCCTGTTAAAAAAAAAAAAAGAAAAGAAACAAAACAAAATAAAAATTAATTTGGCCATGTGAATACTATCTTAATCTACAGGATATATATATATATATATATATATATATATATATATATGTGTGTGTGTGTGTGTGTGTGTGTGTGTGTGTGTGTGTGTATCATAATCCACAACATACATACATACATACATACATACATACATACATACATACCGTAGTCCACAGGGATATACAATAGAAATTCTTCCTTCACCCCCAGCTGATGGTCCTTCTCTGTGTATAACCCATATTTCCGGTCCCTATCATCCTCTGTGTGCATTATACATACCCACAGCCAAGAACATGATGTGTCTATGCATCGACACACAGTTTTTACAAATAATTTATACCTTTAAATCTTTTTGAGTAATACGTAAACATTTACCATTGTTTGTTTTTGTTTTAAAGCTTTTTTTAAAAAATGCACATGCATACAAGCCCACAAATCTGTAAGAGGGCGTCAGAACTGGAGCTTGAGTTACAGGCAGTTATGAATGGCCTGATGTGGGCACTGGGAACTGAACTGAGGTCCTTGCTAGAACACCCCCCCCCCCCACCCCCCACCCCCGATTTCTTGAGACAGGGTTTCTCCGTGTAGCCTTGGCTATCCTGGAACTCATTCTGTAGGCCAGGCTACACTGAAACTCAGAAACTTTCCTGCTTCCATCTCCCAAGCGCTGGGATTAAAGGCATGCACCACACTGCCGGCTATTTTTCTTTTTGAGACAGGTTCTTACTATATAGCTCAGGGCGACCTGAAACTCACCTAGGATGGTCTCAAATTCTCGCTTTCAAGCTTCCGCTTCCTGAGTGCTGGGATTACAGGCATGAGTCACCATGCCCAGCTTCATATTGTTTTAAGTTGTGAACATTTCCAGGGTCTTCCATCATGTTTGAGATGTGTGTGTGTACTATATGTATAATATTCAGATCAGAGTAGCACACCTTTCGCCTCTATTAATCATTGTTTGTGGTGAAAACACCCAAAGCCCCCTCTTCCAGCTTTAGAAAACGCACTTGGCGCCGCACTAACCATGACAGCCAGCTGCTCTGCCAGCACTTTTTGCTAAGAACCTGCATCTTGTCACAGGTCTCTTTGCATCGCCTGTCCTTTTGCTTTTCTCCTTTACGACTTTGCTGTTGAAGCTGTGCTGTGTCAGGTGTTAACTGGCATAGGCTCTCTGGGGTGGTGAGAGCGCCCCCATGGGGATGGGTGGACATTAGTGAGTCACGATTCCTGTCTGTGTCTTGGATGGCACTCACTCTGGAGACCAGGCTGGCCTCGAACTCACTGAGATCCACCTGCCTCTGCCTTCCCAGTGCTGGGATTAAAGGCGTGCGCCACCATAAATGGCTTCTTTGGGGTTCTTAGTTGTTGTTTCTTTATCTATAAATGAAAAGTGTGGGATGGAGGAAGAGAGAATGGGATAGATTCCCAATAACTTGAAGTTTTCTTTCAGCTCTGACTTTCTTTGATTGTAAAGATGAGTTGCTGTTGCTCAAAAAGGCAGACAAGGGACTGGAGGGATGGCTCAGTGGCTAAGAGCACTGACTGCTCTTCCATAGGACAAGGGTTCTATGGAATTCCCAGCACCTACATGATGGCTCACAGACATCTGTAACTCCTTTGGGAATCCAGTGCCTTTTTCTGACCTCCATGGACACCATGTGCGTATGGTACAGACATACTGGCAGGCAAAAATGCTTACACACATGAAATAAAAAGTAAACTTAAAAAGGCAGACACAGGGCTAGAGATATGGCTTGGTGATTAAGAGCACTGGCTGCTCTTGCAAAGGACCCAGTTTCGATTCCCAGCACTTATATGATGGCTCTCAGCCACCTGCAGCACCAGTTCAGGGTTTCTAATGCCCTTTTCTGACTTCTACAGGCACTGCAGACATGTGGTGTACATACGCACATGCTGTTAAACCACTCATACACATAAAATAAATGAATCTTTTTTTCTTTTTTTAATTTAAATTAGAAACAAGCTTGTTTTACATTTCAATCCCAGTTCCCTCTCCCTCCCCTCCTCACCAGCCCCTTATCCCATCCCCTTTCTGCTACCCAGGGAGGGTGAGGCTTTCCATGGGGGGAAATCTTCAAAGTCTGTCATATCATTTGGAGCAGGGCCTAGGGCCTCTCCCATGAGTCTAGGTTGAGAGAGTATCCCTCTATGTGGAGTGGGCTCACAAAGTCCATTCGTATACTAGGGATACATATTGATCCACTACCAGAAGCCCCATAGATTAACCAGACCTCCAAACTGACAACCACATTCAGGGGGTCTGGAACAGTCCTGTGCTGGTTTCCCCACTATCAATCTGGGTTCCATGAGCAACCCCTTGTTCAGGTCAGCTCTTTCTGTGGGTTTCTCCAGCCTGGTCTTGACCCCTTTGCTCATCACTCCTCCCTCTCTGCAACTGGATTCCAGAGTTCAGCTCAGTGTTTAGCTGTGGGTGACTGCTTCTGCTTCCATCAGCTACTGGATGAAGGCTCTAGGATGGCAGATAAGGTATCATCAGTCTCATTATCGGGGAAGGACATTTAAGGTAGCCTCTCCACTATTGCTTAGATTGTTAGTTGGGGACATCCTTGTAGATATCTGGACATATTCCTAGTGCCAGAATTCTCTTTAAATCTATATGGCTCCCTCTATTATGGTATCTCTTTTCTTGCTCTCCTCTATTCTTCCCCTGACTCAATCTTCCTGCTCTCTCATGTCCTCCTCTCCCCTCCACCCATGCTCCCAATTAGCTCAGGAGATCTTGCCCCTTTCCCCTTCTCTGGGGGACCATGTATGTCTTTCTTAGGGTCCTCCTTAGGGTCCTAGCTTCTCTGGCAGTGTGGATTGTAGGCTAGTAGTCTTTTGCTCTATATCTAAAATCCATATATAAGTGAATACATGCCATGTTTGTCTTTTTGTGACTGGGTTACCTCACTCAGGATGGTTTCTTCTAATTCCATCCATTTGCCTGCGAATTTCAAGATTCCATTGTTTTTGTTTTTGTTTTTTGTTTTTTTCTACTGAGTAGTACTCCATTGTGTAAACGTACCACATTTTCTCCATCCATTCTTCACTTGAGGGGCATCTAGGTTGCTTCCAGGTTCTGGCTATTACAAATAATGCTGCGATGAACATAGTTGAACAGATGTCCTTGTGTATGAATGTGATCTTTTGGGTATATGCCTTAGAGCAGAATTGCTGAATCTTGTGGTAGACTCATTCCCATTTTACTGAGGAGCCGCCACACTGAATAAATCTAATTTTTACAAAGCAAACAACCTCCACAGTCTCTTCTGAGACATTGAAGTGTTGGTGTTGCTGAAGTGTCTTCAATTCCTTGGGCTTTCCCACATATTCATAAAAACTCACCAGGCCTTGGGTTTGTAAGCAGCTGCACATCCCCTGGGCCTGTGAAGAGGCTGCCACAGCTTGTTGCTAAACACCTGCAGGTTAGAGGCTGTCCTCTGTGACAGACAGTGGCCTGTTACCCTCCAGAACTGATGGCAGGCATGAAAGTAGCCCCTCTCCGTGCTTACCTCCAGTGTAGCCAGAGAGGGTTAGAGGGAAAGTGGGGCACCCTTTAGGCTGCACAGATCTAGAAACAGACATTGTGGCTGCTGATTGGAGCCCCTCTGTCTTTCATACAAGAGGTCTCAATTTGTGTAACACAGGGGCAGCTCACTTCCGTCTTGTTCAGTAGGTATACTACTCCCCAGAGGCGCTCAATAAATTTTATAGAACGTTCCCTCCTTATGTGGAAGGCGCTAAGCTCAATGCCTAGTGTGACTGTGATAATTTAGGGCTCCAAGGGTACATCTGCCTTGTGAAATAATCAGCCCAAAGTGTACAAAACTTTGATCTTGGTTGATTTGCCTGTGTCACTGTACTACTGGGCTCAGGCCCTAAGACCCCAGCCTGTCTGCTTTGACATTAAAGTCCTGACTTCAATGTAGTTTGCAGTGGTCCTTTCTCCTGTGTGCTGTGTCGGTAGACTTCTAAGCTTGCTTGCTGGTGTTCTGGTTTTGTCCTAACTCCTGAGAGTTCCACACCTGGATGTGACTGAATGAATGTTCACAGCTCCTCTGTCTCCTTGTGGGGAGCAGCCCTTCTTTTCTTTAGATTTGTAAGCAACCCCCCCCCCCCCGCCCAGTCTCTCTGAGTCTGTAAGCTGGCAGTGAAATACATTGTGCACTGGCTTCTTATTCGGTGATTTACACTGGGAGAGGTGCCTGCTGATATCCAGGGTCCCTTTGTCTTTGTTTAGTTGTCTTCCACATTTGATATATTTAAAGGATGTATTGTTCACTGGGATAAGGAAGGGGTTGGTGCAAGTTTTAATGAAAGGTCCGAGCACTCTGTGCTGAGATAGGAATTATATTTGTGGTTAGATATCTTTCTTTCCCTGGGTGGCAGGAGACATTGCTTGGCTGTTTCCGAAGCAGCCGCTCTACGGAACAGTCTTCATTCAGAAGGATACTGAGAGAGCATCCAGTTCCAAGGCATCAGTAGCAACTTTTTCCCCGTTTGTGCAGACTCCCCTCTTTTAAGGAGAGGGGAAAGGCTCTGGTCCCATTCTTGAAATTACAGTAAGGGAGATAGTTGGAGCCAGCCCACCTCCAGCTTCATTTGCATAAAAACTTTCATTTAGGCTAGTGATATTTAGAACCGTTTTTCTCAAAAAACTGTCTTTTGTTGTTTGGGGAATAGTTATCAGCAGAGAAGAAAGTATTTGGCTTATTTGCTTAATATTTTAACCTAGCGGATTAGACAGGTTAGGGAACTGGGGGAAGGTATAAGAGAGTGGGTGGGGCGGCCCCATAAACAAGGTGATATATAATATTTTTTTTGTTCTCCTTTTAAATAAATACCGATCAGCTTTATGTTCAGAGACAATAGGAGCCGTTGGCTTAAATTTGCAGTTTACTGTATTTATGGCTGTAATATCAAGGTGCTGCCGTCGTAATTTCATGCCCCAATGAGAAGAGCAAGGTCGAAGCAAATGCTTCCATCGGCATCTGCTAGCACACTAACTCATAAACAAGGCCCGGCTGGATCAGGTGGCACGGAATAATACAGGCTAATGAAATACAGCACAGCTTTCCATTACTGTTAGTTTTTACAGTGTCGTCATTACGTGTAATTTATGTTTAAAAAATTCAATTTTATACAAGGCACTGGGAAATAGGGGTCCACAGGTCATCCAACGACTTTTAGAGGCTCCAAGAGTCCTTATTGTACTCTACTGTTAACAAAATGTTAATAAAATAAAATAAAAATACTTTTTCCCTTTCCCCTCCCTGAATCCATTCTGAGAGAGTTGATTTTTCTTTTAATTTGGGGAATATCTTTAGCCAGCTGTCTTCCTTGCCTCATCTCCTCCTGGAATGTGCCAGGCAGATAACTAGTTGTGTTCTGAGAGAGGTGACCCCCGCTCAGTCTCCAGAGTCCCAGATGAATCAGAAATTGAGGGGCTGTGGATGGAGGAAGATGCTCTGAATTCAGGGCCTGCTGCCCTGGCTGTGGGCCTGGGGTTACACACACACACACACACACACACACACACACACACACACACACACACACACACCCCACACACACACACACACACACACACACACACACACACACACACACCACACACACACACACACACACACACCTGCCCCCAACCCGTGTTCCTTTCATTCTCTGCAGTGTGATTGTAAAGCTCAGCCCAAACTGGAAGGTGCTGCTGGGTTCATTACCTTACTTTTCAAACCATCCCTAGCCCCTCTGTCTTGGTTGTTTGCCTTTGCACAATGCAGAGAACACTCTGTCATGTTCCACAGACATTCTCAGCTTTACCTCCACAGACTCCGGCTGAGAGCTGTGCCCAGTAGGCACTGGAGACACTGTGGAGTTGTTTGTTCTGAGAAACCCTTGTGCAGCCAGTCCCACAGTAAATAGCCCTTCCGGGTACTGAGTCTTGGGAGAGGCCTGTGGGGGCATCACGTTCACCCTGGTGTGCTTGGCTTTGTTTGCATTCTAATAGAAACTTTCAGAAAGAGAAAACAGGTTTGTTTATCTGCCAGGAGATAAAATAGGGAGGTGTGGATATCCTGCCTGTCTCTTTGTGATCACCGGGTGCTGCTCCCTCCTTCCATTCTTTTAAAGGCAGCCCCTGTGGAGAAGGGGTTAGGGTTAGGGTTTAGGGTTTAGGGTTTAGGGTTAGGGTTAGGGTTAGGGAAACCCTTGCCCTCCTATCTATCCTGGGGCAGCAGTGGTAACTTCCTGAAGTTTGGGGAATGGAGGGAACCCAGGGAACAAGAAGGGTGCTGGGAGCCTTCACTCAGTTGGTGGGCTGGTGATAGGATGGAGCTTTAGGACCCCCCCCACCTCCCCCACCCCCACCCCCCCACCCACCCCCCACCCCCCGTGGTAGAAGGAAAGCTACTGGGAGGAGATTAAAGCGCCAAGTCTGAGCAGTGTCAGGCAACAGCCATCCACACCTCAACCAAGAGGAAAATGAAAGCTTTATCAAAATGAACGAACTCTTCCAAAGGCAGGTAGGGAGCAGGGGACTTGCTTGCCACTTGCTGGCTTGCTCGCAGGGTGGCAAAGTCCTTTGCTCTCTGCTCTGTTCAGCCATTGCGGTTAGATTATTCCTCACAGATAGCAATCAACTGGAAGGAAGTGTGTGTGTCTAATTTGCATGAGATTATTTAAAACAACAACAACAAAAAGGTCTGCATTAGTCAGGGTGATGGTAAACAGCGCAGAGAGATGCCTTTTATAATATAGCCTGTGCCTTGGCTCTCAGAGCCAAATATAATTCACTTACAATTGGCAGTTTCCTTTATTATTCCTTTTAACCTTTTGGATTCTGCAAGGTCTCAATCAAAGATCTGCATTGTTTATCTTGCAGGGTGAGTAGGAAAGCTGGGGCTAGGGCATCTGGATGTTTATGCATGGGTCCTGTGGCAACAGCTCAGCACCAAAGTAGGGTCATCTCTGTGCCATGAGCCAGTGGCTGGGTAGATAGCCGGTCTTGATTCAGGGGGAAGTGAGTGGCCTCTACTGGGTCTTCCTGCACCCCAGGTGGACCACCTGGCTCTGTAAATATAGTCCTGAAACTGGCAGTGCTGCCTCAGCTGTGGATACCCAGAGAGGCACATGCATGCCCTGTTTGTCACTTTGGAGTTGTTAAAATGTTGTCTAGTTATCCTTTGCAAATCTGACCGGGGTGTCTATAGCCCATGTTTTTATACCCCATGAACTAGTTACTGGCGTTTACCTACAGATGGGGTCCAGGGTGGCAGGGGAGAAAGGAATCCAATCCTTCTCTAAACCTTGACAGACTCAAGACTGAAGTTCTGAGTCTGTCATCCGACATTTGTAACTCTGATTGTCACCTGCATCACTGTTCTGGGGGACAAGTTTGATCTGGGCAGTCCTCACCCCTACCTCACTCAGGCTTTTCATCTGCTGAGTGGGGGCAATGGCTGAGCTAATTCTCCAACTCTAAAGTTAGGCTCTTTTTTCCCCTCTTCCTTCCTTCCTTCCTTCCTTCCTTCCTTCCTTCCTTCCTTCCTTCCTTCCTTCAAGAAAAATGACTCAGTTATTGAAACTAAATCAAAACCCTGACTCTCCAGGAGAACTAGGTATCTAAGAATTCCAGCCAGTGTAAATTTAGAGCATCAGATGACAAGGTCTCAGGGAAGCAAGAGTTGGAAGGAAGTGCTGATGCCATTTAAACCATCGCCTCACTGTGGGCTCGGCCGAGGTAATGCAAGGTGTGTTTTATTAGGAAAACAGGCTTCGTAAAAGCTCAGGGCCAGAGGGCAGAACAATGGGCAGAAAGTCCTGTTCCTTTAACCAGCTCCAGCTCCCAAGGCTGAGGCACAGCCTGTAACTTGCTGTATATTTCCCCAGCGTTAAACATTATCGTACTTGTTTATATTTGAAAGAGCCAAAAGGGAAGATGAGAGTGCAACCGAATGCTCCTTTTGGGAAAATTATCCTCATTTGCAGCAGCAGCTGACAGGGCACATGCTCCTCCAGGGTTATAGAATTCCGTGGTGTGCCAGCGACCAGCAGCCTATGCTGACGTGGCCGATGCTGCTTCCTTCCTTCTTCCAGCCGTGCAGAGGAGCGCCCCTTACTATTTAGGAAGAGCAGTTGGCAGGTGCAAGAGCCCAAGAGGCACAAGCTCTAGGGAACTGTGTCCTGCAGTCTTGCCTGGCTTGTCTGTCTGTCCTATCCTTGTTCTGGGGAGGAGAAATGATAGGAAAAGCAACATTTGTGGCCAGCTGTGTCTGTAAGAAGTGGGGCGCCTTCTCCAGCCCCAGTCTAGATGAGCGCTGCCCACGGTACCCTAGACTGACAGCGGTAGTGCTTGCTTGCTTGCTTCCTGTTAGCTTCTATGTATGTAAAGAGGGAAATTGCTGCTGCAGCACAAAAGGAGGAAGGTCAAGGGCCATTTTTGAATAGGTGAGGCACTCCCTTGACCATTTGCAGTAGGGCATGAAAAGTCTGAGGGATGGCTGGAGTCCACTCAGGCCAACAGGATGCAGGGCAAGGCTGCGCTCCAAAGCATTAATGTGCACCATGTATTAGCCCCCAGGCACACAGTGGAGGCACCGCAGCATTGCCTCGTGCTTCATCCACCCCTAGGGGCAAGTATACCATGCTGTGGGGCTCTAATGGAGAGCCGCTGACCAGATGTGGAAAAGCTCTCGGCTCTGGTTTAAAAGCTCTGTGTTGTGTTGCAGCTCCACTGGATATTGGGATCCCGGAACAGCCTGGACTAGCTTGCGTTGTCACACTAGGGGTGACCTCTCACCGTTTTCCCAGCCGCGGTGGTGGATCTCTTTTGTACACACCATTATTTCCTGCGTGGGCTCTGTGGGAATCTTGTCACACACTGGGGCTCTCCACTTCACTCCTAGTGTTCTGTGCACATCCTTCACCAGCAGTCAGTCAGCCTCGGGCCCACCAAGGATTAGGGTTTTGGTGGGCTTTCACTTGCCTTCCATTCCTTCTTGGGAAAATCCTTTCCACATGCCATAGCCACTGCAGATGGCGCCCTGCGATCTCTTCCTGCCCTGTGTGTATTGTAGTTTAGAGTGTCGGGGGATTAAAGAAAGGGGGAAGAGAAACTAGCCAAAGGCGGTCCAGGCAGCCCGTGATGGGGTAGAGCAATAACCATCTGAAAGTGTGGGCCTGGTCTTGTTTTGATCTGTTTTCTTGTTTTATTTTCTTCTTTACATTCTATATCCCATTCATACTAATCACAGTCAGTCCTGATTTTTCTTTTTATTTCTGCATTTGTCATAAAATAAAGCAAATTATTCCCGTCTTCGGAAACGATCTAGACTAATTAGTCGTCTCACCCAATAATTAGTTTTTTGTTTCCCTGTCTGTTTTCATGCATTATTGTTAGTTTTTTCCCCTCTTTTTTTAACACCATTACAGATTAAAATGAGTCACATTTGCAGTTGATGGTATCTGTTTTCGGGGGAAGAATGGAGAATTGCAGTATGGAGCGACTTCAAAAGCAGCAATAAACTCAAGGATAAATTAAGGAAATTGAATGAGCCACATTTGGAAGCAGTGTGGAGGCTAATATTCTGTCGCTTAAGGTTAAATTGCAACTGAGAGAGGTTCCCAAGAATCCAAAATCAAGGAGGCAGCGTGCTTGAATGCAAGGCGCTCTGTGGCCGTCAGGGCTTCCTTGCAAAGGCAGACTTTGCTGCAGTGTGGGTGCTGGCGACATCCTCACCTGTGTCCTTTGCTCTTCTCCCCAGGGCTGACGGACGATGAGATTGACCTGGCTTTCCAGCAGTCGGGCACTGCTACAGAAGAGCCTCCATCCTTGGGCCTGGCTACGCCAGTGGCTCCTGTCCAGACCCCCCACCTCATCGCACAGCCATGCAGTAAGTCACCCGATCCACGGCTTGCTGAACTGGGGCTGGGACTCAGGACACTGGCAAAGAGCAAGGCTCCACAGCTTCCACCAAAGCAAAATGGGAGAACTTGGCTTCTCTAGCAATGAAAAAGTGGCACACTTAAATTTGTCTAGGGCCAGTGTAAGCATGTGCCAAAGTTTGCAGGGGACAAGGAGCCAGCCACTGGTGTTGTTTTAGGCTCTCCAGTCACAAAAATGATCAGTTCTGCCTCCTTACCCCAGTGGTTCTCAGTGGTGGCCTAACACAAGCATGGGAGTTGTAAGTGGCTTCTCCTTTGCCCATGGAAGTAATTGTCTCCTAATTTTGTTTTTTTTTTTACACTTAATATTAATAGATTTAGGTCAGCCTTTGCTCCCTTGTCCTGACTCCACTGAGCAGATTCATACAGTGACAGATTCTCAGGGAATTTCAGATTAAGTACAAAGGTCCTTTAATGATGGCATGGAACCCTGGTGGAGGGGAGTTTGTTGTTTTAAATGGAGGTTGCCATAGTAACAGATACAGGGCTGTGTATTCATCCAAACAAGAACATCACCTCTTCTGTAAGTCACGTGGAGAAATCTAAAAAAGTTACAATTATCTTCAAAGCTATAAGAAACAGCCTAGGTTTGTTTCTTTTAAGTAACTCAGCATAGGTTCTATTGTCTTTCAAGTCTTTTCTAAAATTGTCATTTTAATTGTCTAGAAGTCTTACTTTTTCCAAAAAGTGATTTAAAAAAGAGTTCAAGAACAGATTTTAAAGGGTGTATTAAAAAAAATGGCAGGTTCAGCCAGGCAATGGTGGTACACACCTTTAATCCCTACATTTGGGAAGCAGAGGCAGGCAGATCTCTGTAAGTTTGAGGCCAGCCTGGTCTGCATGCAGAGTGAGTTCTAGAACAGCCAGGCCTGTTACACAGAGAAACCCTGTCTCCAAAAGCAAAAACATTAAAATTAAAAAGAAAAAAAAATACAGTGCCAGGCTCATTTTGATTCGGAGCACAGGAACTCCTGCCCTCTTCCTTCTCCCCTTATGAGCACTTTTGCCTGGCTTGCCTGCAGCTGGGAGGTGCTCTCTCCCCAGCAGACAGGACAGCAGGGTGTCCTCTCCTGTAGTCAGGTGTGGTGACAGGTAGAGAGTGCATCACAGATTGCATTTAGAGTCCTTTGCTTTCTGGGCAATGCTAAGGGGCAAAGCCAGTTTACATATACCCATGTGTCTTGTCCCTTTGTGCCTGGCCTGAGCCACTGAGTAGCATGAAGACTCATTTCTCTTTCCCAGCCGAAATCCTCTCAATCTATTGTGTAGGCTTCGGACTCTAAGCATACTATTTAACCAAAGGCTAAGTAAGTGTCCACACTTTCTGAGTTGTGTCCCCGAGCCCAGCCGTTTAATGGGATTTGTTGAGGATAGGCAGTGGCAGCTGGGTGCAGAATTGTCTAAGCACATCTGTTGTGTTCCAGCTGTTTCCTCCCACAGCTTAATACCAAAGAGGTCTCTCTGCTACTTGAAAACTTCCTGCTCAGAACAAATTGTTCTGCTTGGTCACAGAGTTGGCATCAAACATCATATACTTGCCTGCCTTCTGGAAGCGCAAAGGGTTAACTATTAGTTTTTCTGGCCTGCCCCAGCGGTTGAGTCTGCAGTCTCCTTCAAGATTGCAGGCTTAGACTCTGTTAGTCTCCTGGTCCTAACAATAACACATCTTTTTAGAGACAGGCTTCCTCCCACTTTGACACTGGCGTGGAAACAATGGTAGTGATACTTTTTAATACTGGAGTTTTCAGTTGTCACCATTGAGCTTCATTCTTTGCATACTGCTCCATTACTCCTTTCAGCTCCAGGGTGACTTTGCTCTTCACTTCTGTACTTTTGCCAAGAGGTGTCAAAACTGCTCAAAAAAAAAAAGAAAAGAAAAGAAAAAAGGAAAAAAAAAAAGCTTGATTTTGATTAATATAGAGAAACAAGACTTTGCCTGACTGATAATAAAACTGATAAATGACATTTGAATTACTTGTAGTGGTAATTTATTACATAAAATATCTTTTATTTGACATACGATTAGTTGCTGGAAGCATCACTCAATCTGACGAGTTTAAACATGCTCTAAAATGAACCCCAGTAAAAACCAGGGCTGTCGGCTGCTGGCGTTATGAAATATACTAATCCTGGAGTGAGGAAAAAATCTGACTTTAAATATTTAAATGATTAATTGGGTTTATATATTTTTTTTACCTCTCTAACCCCCTTAATTACAAGCAAACTCAGGGGAGTTTCTGAACTAGGTGCGCAATCTGCATGCTTATCGCCCAGGCATTGTCTGTGCCTGGGATGGATTTATGGCCTCTGTTCATGTGTGCTCTTGCTGATTCTGTGCCTAGATCCACAACAGCCCTTTCCTTCCCATTGCTCAGCTGTTTAAGAACATTTCATCTTTGAACCCAAGTCTAGAAAACGGGGTTCCCTCGGCACAGTCCCAAACGCTCTCGTGTCAGGGTTTGGGTCTCTTTGAGACTACTTGTAGACCTGGCACGTGCTGCCCTTTATCTCCCAGCCTGGCCTGGTGACTGGGCTGCCGGTGCCTCATTTGCCATCTCTGCTTTCTGGTGAGTGTATTTGACCTTGAAGTGTTAGTGGATGCCACCAATGAAGAGAACACGGGGAGAACATGTTCAGTTCAGTGTGTAAGCACCTGCTAGATGCTCAACTCTGTGTTATGTGGGAGCTCCAGAGCATGATCTTTTGGAATCTTCAGGCTCTTAAGAAAAAGAGAATAGTATCAGATATTGTGACTTAATGCCAAAATTAATTATACCGACAAAAAATTCTGTAAGATTACAGAAAAGAGAAAAATTAATGTGGGCTAAGGAAGTCAGGAGGCTTTGTGAAAGTGGCAGGAGATGACACCCAGAGAAGCCTGGTGTCATCTAGTGTGAGAATAAACCAGTGTTCTGAGGGCTTCAGAAAAAGTCAGGCAGAGCTCAAGGAAAACCAGGCTAGGATGGGTGGAGAAGCCTGATACTCAGTGCCTCCTCTTGGTTACCTTGTTTGACTTTGCATCAAGCCTCCCTGTGGCATTCACAAGCCCTGTGGATAGGTTCTGGGTCCTGCTCCATCCCCAGCTCAGTCATTTGTGCTGAGCTGTCTTGTTTCCACCCAGAGAGATAAGCACCAAGGGGTACTTTGGTATAAGCAGGGCCTGTGTAAATTTTGTGGGGCGGTGCTGGGCTCCAGCATTGGCCCTCGTCTTTGATGGGCAGCGGAACCCTTAGAGGCTGGCCTGAGCTTTAGTTGCCTAGGGGTGGCAGAGAGCTTTGTCATTGGGTTAGAAGTCCTGAGAGTTCTTCTCAGTTTGCTTCTGTTACAGCCCTATTTAGTAACATATGCTTACCCCGATTATCTTAACTCATTGAGCAAACACTCATTATCGAGTAACTCCCAGGTACTAGGTACTGTGCTAGACCCCTGGGACAAAAGGTCATTAACAAGATCTGTTAGTTTTCCATTGCTAAGACTTGAGAGAGTCAACTTAGAAAGAGAAAAAGGTTATTTTTGGCATACAGTTCCAGTCTGTGATTGGTTGACCTGGTGGTTTGGACTCTGGTTATGGGTGACAATGGCAGAGAGCATATGGCAAAGAGAAACTGTTGGTGTCATGGCCAGAGATGAAAGGAAAGAGAGGTTCTGGGGTTTACATCAGTCACCCCACAGCGGCCGAAGATCTCTCTTGGACGTTCTCCCTACCTCCTGAGAGCACTGGGGGATGAGAGCTCCAAACCGCAGCACAAGTCTGACCACTGTCTGCAGTTGCCCTCGTCTAGTGGAAAGGATGGTTAAGCCAGCATGTCAGTGCCTGGGGGCCAGACCAGGGAGGAGGCCGGTGCCGAAGAGGAGAAGGGGCGCTCCTGAGAGCAAGAGCTTCAGTGACCCTGTGGGTGATGGGTTCAGTGTTCTGACAGGGTGGACAAGAGCGCAAAGACAGAAAACTGCATGATGACCTTAAGGATCTCTGGTTGATCCAAGAAGCTAGGGGGAGGGGAAAAAAGACAGCTAAGCCGTCACACTGACAGGAGAACCGGCAACATGTGATAGCCGGTCGTCTCTGAAGTTGTGTTGTCTGTTTGAAGAGATTGTCCTGAGACGAATGTGAGAGTTGGACGGGTAGGGGTGTGCCTGTCTGAGCTGCTCTTGCCCTCCTCGTCCTCTTTGTCCAGCAACGTACTTTTCTTCCCCAAGGTTGGGGTTCGCTGTCCACACATCTTTGCAGTGCTTCATTCTGACCCGATGGAGGTGTCCTGTGCCTCTCGCAACCCCCTGCTCCCCATCACACTGTACTTATGTTTGCTTTAGTGGCTTTTCTGTAAATCTGTGAGTCCTGAGGCTTTTAAAAAACTCACATAGCATCTCCATTCTTGTTATCGTGTATTCTTCCCCTGACTCACACTTTCTGCTCCCTCATGTCCTCAGCATCCCTCTTCTCCCCTTCTCATTCTCCTAGCTCCCTCCCCCCTCTTCCCATGCTCCAAATTTGCTCAGTAGATCTTGAACCTCTCCCCTTCTCCAGGAGACCATGTATGTCTCCCTTAGGGTCCTCCTTGTTTATTAGCTTCTTTGGCAGTGTGGATTGTAGGCTGGTAATCCTTACTCTATGTCTTAAATCCACATATGAGTGAGTACATATCATCATGTTTGTCTTTTTGTGATTGGGTTACCTCACTCAGAATGGTTTCTTCTAGATCCATCCATTTTCCTGCAAATTTCAAGATTCCATTGTTTTTTTTTTTTTTTTTCCGCTGAGTAGTACTCCATTGTGTAAATGTACCACATTTTCTCTATCCATTCTTCGTTTGAGGGGCATCCTGGCTGCTTCCAGTTTCTGGCTATTACAAATAGTGCTGCTATGAACATCGTTGAGCATATGTCCTTGTTGTATGAATGTGCTTCTTTGGGGTATATGCCTAAGAGTGGAATTGCTGGATCTTGTGGTAGACTGATTCCCATTTTTTTGAGGAGTCGCCATACTGATTTCCAAAGTGGCTGTACAAGTTGACACTCCCACCAGCAGTGGAGAAGTGTTTCCCTTTCTCCACATCCTCTCCAACATGAACTGTCATGTTAGAGGGAGACATTTTTGGTTTACAGAGAAATCAGGCACTAGGGAAATGTCTGGAGATCTACAAAGATGACACCAGCTAACTATCTCAGCAAAGGAGAAGAGGCTACCTTAAATGCCCTCCCCTGATTATGAGATTGATGACTGACTTATATGCCTTCATCCAGCAGCTGGTGGAAGTAGAAGCAGACACCCATAACTAATCACCGATCTGAACTAGAACCCAGATGCAGAGAAGGACCAGTGAAGAGCACAGAGGTCCAGACCAGGCTGGTAAAACCCACAGAAACAGCTGACCTGAACATCCGGGAACTCTTGCTCCCCAGTCTGATAGCTGGAATACTAGCATGGGACTGATCCAGACCCCAGGAACATGGGTTTCTGTGAGGAAACCTCAGAAATCTATAGGACCTCCTGTAGAAGCCCAGTATTTATCCCTAGCATAGGTGTGGACTTTGGGAGCCCATTCCATATAGAGGGATACTTACTCCCTGAGCCAAGACACACGGGGGTGGGCCTAGGCCCTATCCCAAAGGATACGAAAGACTCTGATGACACCCAATGGAAGGCCTCACCATCCAGGGGAAGCAGAAAAGATATGTGACAGATAAGGTTTTAGTTGGGGGGGGGTAGGGGAGGACGGGTGGGAGAAGGGAAATGGGATTGTCATGTAAAACAATCCTGTTTCTAATTCAAATAAAAAAAGTTGGAAAAAATAAAAATAAATCATTTGAGAATAAAAAAAGAAAAAGAAAATATTTTGGGGGAAAAAAAACAACAAAAACTCAAATGGCTTGAGGCTCTGACTTAGCAGATGTCTAGAAATGCTTGTTGCCTGGGTGAACTGTGGTGGAGAACTGAGAAGAAATGCCTGGTGACAATACCCATTTGGTCACAAGCCCATCAGCCAGACCATTCCCACGTGCAGTCCATGTAGGCTGTTCTGGGCGGTTGTAGAAGCAGGGACAGGAGGTCAGTCAGTGTTCAATGCCTAGGAAGCCTGGTGTTTGGGGAAGGACAGAGATGAGTAGCCTCTGCGCAGCAATGATCTTGGGAGTGTCCTTTCAAACAACAGTTTGAAACTCCAGAACGGTGGTCTTCAGAGCCTTGAAAAGATGAGGCTTGAACTGGCTTTGCATGTCACTAAGCCAAGGCTACATTTTGGAAAATAGGTCTTCTCTGCTACCTAAACAAAGGGCATCTCGCTTACCATGGCAGCTCTGCAGTCTTCAGGGACCCAGCTCTGCCTCCTTGACAGCTTGCTGGCATCTGTCTTGTCCTGCCCACCTGCCCCAGCCCCAAGTGACCCATCTGCCACCACCAGCCTACAGGAAGGAAAAGGACCAGCTGCCTCCCAAGGATATCTCCTCCATCCCCTACTTGCTAACAGGGATGTGGTTGTATCGTCTTCCCATCTACAAGAGAGGCTGACAAATCGGGGCAGATATTGGGAGCTATGGCTGTCCAGGTCGATTCTGCCCTCCTTATCATCTGTTCCCAACAAGGTGTCTCTGGAGCTGACGTGAATGCTTACATCAGGGTGCTGTTAGCTGGGCCTAGGCAGGCTCTGGTGGCTAGTGCTGTGGTATTTAGAAAGGTTCAGCTGGCATATTAGGGGTTAGGACTTGCTACTTTATTATCTCTCTTTATAACATCTAAATGTTAGATTCTTTTGTATAAGTCAACCATTATCAGGCAGGGATTTTCAGGCTGTGTTAGAATCCTTAGGTCATATTTCTCCCTTGGTTTCAGCCGCTAACGGGTTGGGGAAAACTTAGCACCTGGGTAGTTGGGTTTTTCTCTCAGCCACCACTAACTTCCTTGAAAAAACATTGAACAGGGTATGTGTGTGTGTGATCTTTATTGAGGGTAGTTTGCATGAAATAAAATGCACCCTTTGTAATTGTGCCATTTGAGCTTTGAGTGTGCACCTTCGTGTAAGCAGCACTCCATTGCAGAGCATTTCCAACACCCAAAGGGTCCCTTGTGCCCCATCCCCACCCATTTCCAGTCAGTCCGGCCCCATCCTGCCTCCAGGGCAACCACTGCTCTGCTTTTTCTTGCTGCCTGTTAGATCTTTCTTCCCTGAGTTTTGTATAAATGGAATCATATGGCATGTACGCTTTAGTTTGGTCTCTGCCCAGGGTAGTGCTGAGATACATCCAAGTTGCTGTCGTGTAGGAAGTTGCTTCATTTATTACTGAGCCATATCCCAGTGTTTGTTTATCCACTCAGCAGTTGATGGACTTTGGGCTGTTTCCAGTTTTTAGCCATTATGAATAAAACTCTTGTGAACATTCATGTACAAGACTCTATGTGCTTTTATCTCTCTTGGGTGAATGCCTAGGAGGAGAATTGCTGATTTGTATGTTAAGTGTATGTTTAACCTTATAAGAAACTGGTAAACTGTATTCCAGAGTGGTTGTCCTGTGTCCCACCAGCAGCCTCGGCCTCGGCAGCAGCTCGTGTTCTCCAGCGGGAGCCTTGATGATCTGTGCGTGCGTGCGTGCGTGCGTGCGTGCGTGCGTGCGTGCATGCAGGGCTGACTCCCGATGGCTGACGCTCCTCCTCCATGGTGTCTGTTGAGGTTCAGCGCCGTCGTGTGCTTATTGATCATGTGTACATCTTCTTTTGGGATGTGTCTACCTGTCTCGTCGTCGTTTCCTGTCAGGTGGATGTATCATCAGTCCTTGCTCTCTCACCTTCCACTTAGAGGGGCAAAGATCTGATGCTTTGAATTTGGCACCGTCTTGGTGAGGGGCGAAAGGCCTTAGAAAAGGAAGGTTGTAGTTGTGATGGCGTACACCTGCACCTACCCCTTATACCATCCATGGCGTCTGCCAGTCTTTTCTGCTAGAAAGATGTTTCGTGGTGTTTGTTGTATATGGTGCTGGGGATGAGCCCTGCTGTCAGTCTGCCGATCTGCAGCCAGTTCAGAGTTGAGTTTTATTTCCTTTCATTTTATTTATCATACTCCAGTACATGGGTGGAGGTCAGAGGACAACCTGTAGAAGTTGGTTTCTGACTTCTATCATGTGGTTTCAGGGGATTGAACTCAATTTACCAGTCTTAGCAGCAAGCACTTTTACCTGTTGAACCATCTCACCAGACCCTCAAACAATTTTTTTTTTTTTGGAGCTATTGGAGTATATTTTATATATGACAAAAATCCATTTTTAATGGTTTTTGGTAACTCAGCTGAAGTACAGCCATTGCCATAGAGCAGCTGTAGAGACTTCTTATACTCTTGGAGGGAGAGGGGGCCCTTGGACTCACAGTTGATCCTTGTTCCTGCCGCTATCCCCAGGCAACCAGTAGTCTAATTTCCATCACCATAAATTCACCTCTTCTGAGCATCTTAGGTAAATGGAATTGCAGAGTGGGTGATTTCTGAGCGCTCCTTTTCACTGCTGGTTAGTATTCCATTGTATGAATGGCCCTCATTTTGTGTACAGTTGATGGACAGACAGTTAGGTGATCTCCTGCCATGTTTTTGACTTTCTGTGTACTGTGAGTTGAACTTGGAGGCTTGTGCAGGCTAGGCAGGTACTCTACTGTCAAGCTGTGTCTTTGGCCCTGTTTTGGCTAATGCATATAATGCTGCTGAGAGCATTGGTGTGCAAATCTTACGTGGACTCACGCTTGGATGGATGGTGTCTAGCACGAAATGGCTGGATACCATGTTTCTGATTTCTGGACCTTAATTATTTTCTTTCTCATCAGTTTTCTGATGTATAATATGCATGCAATTAGAGTCCTGGTTCTTCAGTCACAATGTAGAAAATATGCCAAAAGGGCAGTGGTTTTTTTTTTTTTTTTTTTTTTTTTTTTTTTTTTTTTTTTTTTTTTTTTTTTTTTTTTTTTTTTTTTTTTTTTTTTTTTCCCAAGACAGGGTTTCTCTGTATTATTTTGGAGCCTGTAAGAACTACTTTTTTTTTTTGGTTTTGTTTTTTGAGACAGGGTTTCTCTGTGGCTTTGAGGCTGTCCTGTTACTTGCTCTTGTAGACCAGGCTGGCCCCAAACACACAGAGCCCCACCTGCCTCTGCCTCCCGAGTGCTGGGATTAAAGGCGTGCGCCACCACTGCCCAGCTTAGTGGCTTAGTTTCTATTACCTCAAAGAGTTTCTTTGTGTCTCTCCCCACCTCATTCCTGTTAACTACCAGTCTGTACCTTGTCACCACGGCTCTGTCTCCTCACAAGCTTCATTGATGCCCAGTGACATGCATGGAGTTTCTGTGCTTACTTTATTCCCAAAAATGCCATGTTGGCATACACATTTCACAACTCCTAACCCGTGTGTGTGCTTGCGTGCGTGCGTGCGTGTGTGTGTGTGTGTGTGTGTGTGTGACACACACACACACACACACACACACACAGAGAGAGAGAGAGAGAGAGAGAGAGAGAGAGAGAGAGAGAGAGAGAAAGAATTGTGTCATGGGGAGCCACATGAAGTGGAGGTCAAAGAGCATGTCAGCTCTCTCCTACTGTCCTAAAGACTGAACCAGGACGTCAGACTTGGTGGCAAGCGTCTTTGCCCACTCTGCCATCTTCACTGATTCCAGTGTGAGGTGTGAGAGTTCTAGGGGTTTTGCTTGTTTTGTGATTCCACATCTCCTTGTTGGGATTTGGTTCTCTCAGTTTTAAGTTTAGCCTTTCTAGCATTTATGTAACAGAACCTCACTGTAATTTCCATTTTGTATTTCATAGAGTGATTAATGATGCCAAGCTTGTTTTCAGTTTTTTTGGTTTTGTTTTTGTTTTTCTTATTTTTATGTGTCTTTAAGTGTTTTGCTTGTATGTACATTTGTGTACTGCATGTGTGCCTGGTGCTGTAGAGGCCAGAAAAGGGCATCAGATCTGTTGGGACTGGAGTTACAGGCAGCTGTGAGCCTCCATGTAGATGCTGGGAATAGAACCTGGGTCCTCTGCAAGAACAACCAGTGCTCTGAACCACTGGGCCAGCTCTCCAGCCCCCTCTTTTTAGGGGCTTGCTGGTCATGCATACATGTTTTATGAAGACTCTTGCAGGCCTTTGCCCTTTTTAAAGCTGCCTTGTCTTTGACTTGTTGAGTTGTTAGACTTTGTCTATATTCCCTCCTGTTTGCATCTCTTGTCTCCCAGCCTGTGACTCACCTTTTCAGTTTTGTGACAGTGCCTTTTGTTGACATCCATTCTTTTTTTCAGTTGTTTTGCCTTTTATGGTGTAATGATTCTTTCTCTGTTCCACCAGCCAGCTCCCAAATAATAATACAGAAACTTACTAATTGTGAAAGCTAAGCCTTAGCTTAGGCTTATCTCATTAGCTCTTAGAACTTAAATTAACCCATTTATATAAACCTATATTTTGCTTTGTGACATTTTATCTTTCGTTCATTCTGGATGTCCGATTCATTCCATGTCCTTTTGGTGTCTCCCCTGTGCCTTATCTCCTCCTCTTTCTTTCTCTCCCCAGAAATCCCACCTATACCTATACTTCCTGCTTGACTATTGACTGTTCAGCTTTTTATTTCACAATCACAGCAATACATTTTCACACAGTGTACAAATATTCCACAACATTATGGCCCACACTTTTTATATCTTTGTCTGTCCTGAGACTCGACTTCTATATTTTCTGTTTTCATATGGAATCTGTATAGCCATGTAATTTTTATTCTCTGCTCATGTGTGGCCCATGTAGCATTAACTTTTTGCACACAGTGTGAACTTATAACTTTTTCATGTGGAGTTTCACTTGCTCAGCACCATTGTCACACAGGTTATCCTTTCTCGCACAACATGACGTCAGTCATCAACATGGTCTATTTCTGAACTCCTCTGGATTCTTTTTAATTAGGCTGGTGTGTGTCTGTGATGAATGATATGTATGTATGTATGTATGTATGTATGTATGTATGTATGTATGTATGTATGTATGGTCTCACCCTGTAGTCTAGACTGGCCTCAAATTCAAGCCAAGCTTCAGCTTTTCAAGAGTTAGATCTATAGGCATGAGTTCTACAACTTGCTTGCTTTCCCCTTCCTTCCTTCCTTCCTTCCTCCCCCCCCCTTCTATTTTTTTTTAAAGGTATCAATGCTAAGCATATGCTCTGCCTTGAGCTATCCCTCCAGCCTGGTTTTACTTATTGGGACCTGTGTTGCCTGAGTTGGTCTTTAGCTCCTGGGCTTAGCTTCTTGAGTATCTGGGACTACACTGCACCTGACTTCAGAGCTTGTAGTTCTTCAGCTGTGATGAGGGGTTTGGGCACACTGTTCACTGTCTTCCCTGCCTAAAGGTGACATCGCTAGTAGCATCACAGCCCCATGACAAATGGAAAAGATGGTGTCTCTCTGGAAGTGCATGGGAAGCCAGGCCTTGGACCTATTGGCTGTGACTGTTACTTGGCAACTTAGTGTTAAAAGGTTCTCTGCCTTCATGTGTGACATAACATGCCCAGGATGTAATAAGCTGCCAGAAGTCAACATCTCAGGAAGAACTAAAACTGAACTGTCTGAGGTGCTTACTTGCTGTGCACAGAGCTGTGATATCTGGGTTCAGTTCTCCCTCTGTCCACATTACCATCTACAGCCAGGTGCTTCTGTGTGCCTTGCGCTGTAGCCAGAGTGGCTTAGCTTGCTCTGCAGAACCTTCAGTTGCTGTCTGTGCAAAAGACCCAGCGACTCCACAGCATGGCAGGTGCTGATTTATGGACTGGCTTTTGTCCAGGACCCTACTGAGTGAGCCTGTCTTGTCATTTAATTCAGGGTGGCTTCTGAGTGGAGCTGGCGGCAGCTTTGAGGAGCTAGGCCCACCACCATAGTCACAGTTCAGCCTTGATGAGCAAAGAGGAAGTGTCTGCCTCTGCCCTGCCCTGTGCCGGGCCACCAGCCTCCTAAGTGCAGTCACTGGAGTCTCAGTGGGATGATCACAATGCACGTTCCAGGGCTGTTGCTGAGGAGGCTGTACTCCTCAGCTCAGGTTGGCATATTCCTGCCTGCTTTTGTCTGCTCCCATGTGCTAAGAGGGTTTGGTTTCTCTGTTGATTGAGATTCAGTGAAAGAGCCTGGCAATGTTGGTTTTGTTGGTATTCAGAGAATAGTTACAGAGCCTTGGAGATGCTCCCCTGCCACCATGGCTACTGTCCTGACAGCTGCCCCAATCCTGAGCCTCAGTGCCCAGGCTGCTTCATGGAGTGCACTGTGTGATGCTTACAGGGATGTCCAATTCAAGGACCCCACCCCTTTACAGCACAGCAGTTTGTCCCTTACTGTGTCTTAGAGTCACAGTTCCAGAGATGCTCAGGTGTGTGGGACAGTCATTGCTGTCCCATATCTTTTTAAAGCCCCCAGGATGTGGTGTTGGTGGCACTTCCTGCCCCACCATTTGGGGGATGGAGCCTTGGGGGGAGAGCATCAGGCAGGGTCTGAGAGAAGCAGATTGCTCTTGTTCTTGCTCGCTCTAGCTTCCCACTCTCACTTTTGCCATGTAGCCAAGGCTACCTCCAACTTGTGATCCTCCTGCCTCAGCCTCCTAAATCCTGGGATGATAGGTATGACCATGCTACCTAGTAGTTGTGCAGCTTTAAAAAAAAAAAAGATTTATTTCTATTACTTTTCATTATGTGTATGCATTGTGCATTGGAGACCAGAGGCATCAGATCCCCTGGAATTGGAGTTACAGACAGTTGTAAGCTGCCATGTGGGTACTGGGAACCGAACTCATGGCTTCTGGAAGAACAGCATGTATTCATAACCACTGAGCCATGTCTCCAGCCCAGTTGTATTGCTTTCTTGGGTGGACAAGCTGAGAAAATGGGTATAGGTTCTTGCCACTAAGCCTGATAACCTGGGTCTGATCCCTGGGACCCATATGGTAAAAGGAGAGAACAGACTCAGGAAAGTTGTCCTCTGACACCCACACACTTGTGCATCCATGCCCTTGTTTACATGTAAGTAGATAAATACATGTGGTAATTTTTTTAAAAAGCTTTTTCCATTTCCCTTCTCACCTGGAGCTGTCAGGTTGCTGGCCCTGTATTGTACACCTGGACACTGGAGTGCATGATAAGAGCATCTGCTGGATTCAGGAAAACCTGCCCTTAGTGTGGGCAGGAGGCAGGAGGTTGGTGAGGGCTGGAGGTGTGAGCCAGTGCGTGCTGCTGCAGTTGAACCTCTTACCTTGGAGCCATGAGGTAGAAAAGAAAAGAGGCTTTTGCATCTGAGTTTTTCTCCCTTCATTTTGCCACAGACAGAATTGTATCACACATCTCTAAAACGAGTAAAATGGCATTTCAGCTTCTAGTCTTTATAGACTCCCTGAACTTTAGGAAAGATCATTCCGGTCCCTTTTCATTAATAATGAAAACCAGGGGGCAATAAAATGTTCTTAGCGAGAGCCTGGCAGGGATGCCGCCGCGGCAGTGAGGGTGAAGGGTGAGCTGTCAAGGAACTACAGGTGTTTCTTAGGCCTAGGGAGGGCAGAGCTCCGGCATGGTGGACAGCGGTGCAGGGTCTGAACTCCCGGATCTCAAGCTCTGGAGGCTGCTTGGCCTCAGGGTCTCGATGTCAGCAGAAAGAGGCTGTGCCTGTGGTGAGGCAGCCGATTCAGCAGACTTGGGGTCTGCTTGGGTTGCCAGCCTAGTACAGTTGCCTTCTTGTAGGGGACTCAGTGGCCAGCGGCAGTTTGAGGGTTGATGGTGAATGTGGTTTGCTAATTGTAGCACCATGGGAAGGTCTTCTCAGGGGATTTGGGTTGCATGGACACATGCAACAAGGACCCTCTGGAACAATGACCCTCTCAAAGTGTGGCAAGGTCAATCTTTCACCACATTGTTCTCCTAAAAATGGAGAAGGGGGGTTGGCTTTTACCTCTGGCATGAAGAACAGTGCTGACTAGAAGAGAAGGAACAATAGGCAAGGCAGTCCTTGCCTTCATGGGATGACCTTTTCACGTCACTGGGCATCACAGTGTATCCAAACATAGTTTGGGGACATCCTTAACTGTAACACAAACCCCAGAACTCACAAAAGAGCACATTGACAGATGTCTGTAAACACACACACACACACACACACACACTCATGTGCACGCACGCACACACATACACACAAACACATGCACACATACAGAGAGACACGCTCGCGTGTGTGCGCGCGCGCGCACACACACACACACACACACACACACACACACACACACACACACATATTTGATTGCCACTTAAGACCATAAGCAGAACCAAAAGAAAAGAAATGAGGTATTTATGAGAACTAGTATCCATGCTACATAAGAAAGTCTCTCAAGAGTGAGGAAGGAAGAAATTGAAGTAGCAATGCCAAAAGGAGAATCCACACAAGATAAGGTGGGTGCCCATCAGGAGCAGCAGGAAGTACCATTCTGCTGCCACCGAACTGGCAGAATCTACCTCTGATGAACACACTGGAACAGGCGCTGAATATGTGGCTGGCAGATGGATTTGCAAAGCCCTGTGGACAGAATCTGGCTGTGTCTCTTGGAGTCAAAACCATGCATTCCTTCTGTCCCATGTCCCTAGGAAGTCTCGGGTTTTCTAGTGGCCTGTATGGGAGTTGACACAGGTCTACAGCGTGTGTGGTGCAGTTACAGATCAGAGAGGGGTCTGTATGTCGGCAAGGAGGTTGTGAGGATTACCAGACAGCGGTGGGAAGACACTGAGAATGGGGGGAAGAGAAGACTCAGACACGCACCTCTTGCTTTCCATGTGTGAACGTTCTGGGAAGGATGACGCAGAGCCCTGGACGGCGGCTGTTGGTGGCAAAGGGTGCCTCTTTACAGTACGCTGACTTCTACTTGATGCTTAAACTGAGTCTTGTCAGGATATGTAAAACAGAAATGGGAGTTGAAGTCTGGGAGAAGCCATATAATTGCAGTTTTATGGCCAAGATGAGCTGGGCCATGTTGGGAATCCCATGTGGACTCCATGAGTACAGGGGACTATGGTAGTAAAGAAGACATTCTTTAGATCTCTTCTTGCCTCTTGAGAGTGCTGTGTAGTAGTCCAGATAGGAGGGCTGTGCCCCTCACCTTCTTGGAGGTGACTTTCCTGGCCAGGCCACATGTCCATATTCCTAACTCCATGCCCACATCCCACCACTAGCCCTGCCAAGGCCCCTGCTCCTCTCCTTTGGTCCTGGGACAGCAGATGGTGGCAGGTGTGCCAGTGAGCTTGCAGGCACGGGTGGAAGGTAGAGGCAGGGGAGCTCTCTGAAACACGAAAGCTGGTTACAGTCCTCCTCTGAGGGTTCCCACAGTGCTCCTGTTTCCATGCTCCCAGACTCACCTTTGGAGGAAGGCAGCTCTTCTCTCAGCAAGCCTGTCAGGCACCTTGTGGGCAACACTTCCACTGGCACAGTATGTAGTTTCATACATGACTGCCAAGTGTGCCCACCATGGTCTCTGTTCCTCCTCTTGGCAGAGCCCCTGAGAGGAGGCTGACGAGGCCTGGAGAGAGCAGGCCAGAATGCATACCCACACCCCTCACGAGCCCTTTGTGGGATGGTAGAGAACCTGCCTCTCATGCAAGTGGAATCTCACCTGGAACTGTAGAGACTTTGTCCAGGAGCCAGTGGAAGCCTGAGACTGCACCCTGTCTACACACACAGCCGTGACAAAGTTTAATTTACAGATTAGGCGTAGTAAGAGTGACTATAGTGAAGTGTGACTGTGGCAGTGTGCTGTAATAAAAGTGTCATGTCGCCCCCCCCCCCATTGATCTTGACAGTGTGATCTTGCTGGTGTGTTTTTCCTTATTGAGAACTTTCACCTTTTTCTCTGGAGGGAAATGCTTAGGCTTTTCTTAGGCAGATTCAGATTACCAGTACCTTTGCCCCATGCTCCGAGACCACTGTTAAGTGAAGTAAGGGACACTGAGACAGTCTGAGAGTCAGGATGGTAGTCGCTGTGTGCTAGGCAAGTAGCATATACAGTGTGGATTCACGGTACAGAGCTAAGTGGAGTCCTGGGTAGGTCAGAGCACGGTGGCTTGGATGCCCTCATGCTACTTAGAATGGTGTATACTGTTTAAAACCTGTATGTTGTTTCTTTCTGGAATTTTCCATTTGCTGTTTTCAGATCACAGTTACAGAAAGGAAAAGCACAATAAAAGTTGAGCACGCCTGTGTGAGCTGGTCGGTTCTGTGTGAACTGGCCAGGAGCCTACCCTGAGGTGAGGACTGGACGCTCAGTCTACTTCCTCAACAAATTGGCAAATTCTCTTTCTAAAACTTCCTTGCCCTATGATCTAGATGGGCTGTCTTCACCTCTGTGGCCCTTCCTAAAGTCCCCTACTTCTAGCTTGCCCCAGAGCTAGCCCAGCATTCTCTTAAAGTACAGAGTTCTGACGATGGCGCTTCTTTTCCAAACCCCTTACTGCCACCCCACTGCTGTGGACTGGTCTTCGGGTGGCCCCGACCAGCCTTCCCTTCCCCACCCACTCGCAGGGCCTCCAGGACACAGGCCTTGGCCCCGTCTCTCAGCACCCTGAGAAGTTGTCTTGCTTAGACTTGTGTCTTCAGAGTCTGAGGAGTGAGCAGAGCAGGGAGGCCCAGGTCACCATGGGCCCTGGTTTATCCCTCTGTGTGGTATGTGTACACTAGAATAATTCCTTGTCCCTTGACCTCATAGGCCAGGTCAAAGGTCCTCACATCACCCCTGGGATCTGACCTCCAAGGCTGGACAGTTAGCTCACAGCTGAGTCAGCATCTCATGGTCAGGTCACTCGCTCCCATCTCAAGTGTGACAGATGGTTCCGGGAGCCTGGGAAGAAGAGGGAAGAGCCAGCCGAGCAGCTGTTCTGATGGCCACGTGCTAGTTTCTCCAGCTGTGTGTCTCACTTGCCTGCCAGCTGAGACAGTTCCACTCCTAGGGTGGGGTGTGGAGACCTGTCCTAGCTTTCTTCCTTAGTTTTGTCTTCTATCCCTAGGCCCCGGAAGTTCCCGATGGCGAGATTACGGTGCCTTGGCCATCATCATGGCAGGAATTGCATTTGGCTTTCACCAGCTCTACAAGGTGAGTTGCCTCCCAGGGGCTTCGAGGGTTCTGGCCTGCCACCCTTTGGTGTTGAGTTGTGGCCTGCCACCCTTTGGTGTTGAGCCATTGACCCCTGGCTTACTTACAGAGGTTCTGCACTCTGTGGATGCTCAGCCCTAGAACACAGTGGCTGTGGTGGACATGGAGGTACACAGGCACTGAGCTTCAGCTCTCCTCCTTGTGCCAACTCCCCCCACCTCCCCCAGAGTGACCTAAAGGCCAGGGCAGGTATTTAGGGCAGTGCCTGGTACCAGTGAATAGATTATAAATTTGAGACACAGAACAACCTAGTGATTAAGAGCTTGGACTCTGGAGCCTAGCCATGTGTGTTGAGCTGACTCTGTCCCAGAGTGCACTGGTCTATCCATAAGATGGGGCTGGAACTGATGCTCTGACTTTGCAGTGGTGTAAAGTGTGCCTACCCATGTCAGTATTCTCACTTTGGGTGCAATACCCAGGGAAGGAGCTGAGATGGTGAACACTTACAGGGGCTTTGGTTTGACAGTTTTGCCCAACTGCCCCTGCAAGTGTGCTGAGCACACTGAAGATAGGGCCCACGCACTGTGTTCCTCAGTAGGTCAGGTGTATTAACACATCTTTAGGGTATGATGGTTTATAGCATCTGTAGAACGTGTCTCAGGATTGCAGTGAAGGCCAGAGTCAGTCCTTAGGACAGTGCTGGAGTGGTGCTGGCTCCCTGCCTGCTGGCTCGTGGGAAGCCCCTTAGATGCCCTTGTTCCACCATGGTATTTACAAGTAGCCCAGGGAGCCCACTTCTTGTTTTCTGTGGGTCGTGGTAGCATCTGTATAAGCGCGGGGTTTTCCCTAGGCTTTGTGAGTCAGCCAACCCTCAAAAGCAGCGCTGATGCTCACAGCAGAACTGAAGGCACTCAACAAACACTTTCTCCCATGAGATCAGTGGAAAGGCCCAGCCTTGATCTGGAGAAACCCAATCTATAAGATGCACAGCCAGGATGGCCCAGCATCCAAGGCTGCTTTTCCTGGAGAGAAGCCATGTTCACTTCTGAGGCCTTGCACTAATCCACCTGGCTTGGTGACTGTTTTTAAAGGACTCTATTGAATTCCCAGGCTTGGAGTGTAATTTTGCAGCACATGAAATGTGTTTAAACCTTGCATTCTTGGATTCTTAGTTTTTGACTTCATACAATAGCTAATGACAGAGTTGTGGCAGAATATAACTTTTCGGTGTAGTGTCTATTGCCAGAGTAAGACATTCCCATGCAGAAAATCAGAAGCAAAGTGAGGACTTGCCTCTGAGCTGGTGTGAAGCCTTGTATGATGAGGGCAGCCTCTCTCAGGTCACTGGCTGCAGACAGGCACCAGCAGGGAGTTCACAGGGCACATGATTGTCCCATTGCCTGGCCCTGCCCCCAGAGAACAGGAGGTGTGGCACCTTGGTTCAGATGTGACAAAAATCATCACCTGTTTCCACGGAGCTCTGCCACCCGCCTGCTTTAAAAAGAAGGAAACATTGAAATGTTGGTCACAATGGTAACACATCCGCTGGTAGTTTTAAGTTTTAAAAACGGAGGCTGTCTTGCTTTGTACAGGCACAGAGACTCAGCCAGGGCAGCGGCAGCCCTCCCCACTCCCCGCTCATGGGCTCTGGCCTCAGGAATGGGGGGGGGGGGGCGGAGCTGGTTATGCAGCTGAGACTTTCTTGACTTTTATACTTAGGAAACGTCAGGCTGCAGTTGATGAGTTCCGCTCGGTTGTGGGTAATAACTCACACTGTGGCTGCAAAGCACTTTGCAGAATAGAAACGGCTTCTGTGCATATGCTAAATGACGGGCTTCACTCTGAGTCTGTCTTGAAATGAGGTCTCCCACAAAGCCTAGGAGAGCTGCTTTTCTTCCCTAGTACAGATCCCATAATGGAGAACGTTCCCTTTCTTTCTGTCTGGAACCCAAATAGACTAAAAACCTGAGTTCTCTCTGGATAGCACCTGCCAGATGTGTGTGCCAGGCTGAAGCAGTACCCTCTCAGGTTGGTGTGGACCTTGCCCTCCTAGATTAGAGAAACAGAAGGTCCCCAGGTCCCAGACATCCTTGTCCCAAGCCCTACAGATGACCAGCTGTGCCCCTGCCTTCCCAAATGATGAGAGGCTGGTCCTAGGTGCTCTTGTCTGGTGGCTCTGCAGTCAGCAGCCTTTGCTTTGTGGGTCTCAGGCAGTTTCTCCTCTGTCTCTCAGTTCTGGAAGCATCTAGGCTGTTTTGGCTTTCTGTGAAGAAAGCCCCTTCTGATGTTTAGACAAGTCCAAGGTGCCCTCTTTAGCAGGCTTCCGATGTGTGTGCCTTATTCCCGCCATGGGAGATCAGTGATCCCAGAAGTCTGTTGGTTTTCCTCTAGTCTCTCTAGTAATGTTGTGTTTACGCAGATCTCATGCTGTTTCTGGATGGGTGAGGCAGTTTGTTTCCTTCAGAGTTCAAGTGTTAAAGATTCAGAAAGGCAACAGTGAATGCTGCTTTTCTCTCCTCCCCAGCAGCCACCACTGGGGTCAGGGGCCGCCATAGCCTTCTGCAGTCTTCCCTTAGAACTTTTCAAGTAGAATTTAAGAGCACCGTATATATATTTATTTATATATATTTAAGAAAAGTAAGTTTAAGGGGCGAGGTCTCCCTCACAGGGAGACCTTCCTGAGCTTGGGGACAGCTCAGAGAGCTGGCCTAGCCCGTGCCAGCCACCTCTGACTTCTCGCCCTCCTTTGGCCTTTGGCCTTTGGCCTTGTTCCTGCAAAAGTTCTTATGAGGCCGTACGGCAGCCTGCTAACTTTTTCAAGCACTTTTTTTCTAGTATGGAGTGTGTTGGGACTTGAGTGACCGCAGAAGGTCAGGACAAGTTGGGTGGTGGGATTTGAGAGGCTCCTCACCTGGTCCCTTCTGCAGAAGTACCTGCTGCCCCTTATCCTGGGAGGCAGAGAGGACAGGAAGCAGCTGGAGAGGATGGCATCGAGTCTCTCCGAACTGAGTGGCAGCGTGGCCCAGACAGGTAAAGATTAATGACTCCATCAAGTCACCCCTCAAAGCCCCTCGCGCAGCCCCTTTCGGCCCCTCCCTCTCTCTCCGTCTCCACTCTGTGGTGACTTCATTTATCTGCTCTGAGAATCTGTTCACATTTGCAAATGAAGCCGCCGTCATTTCGGTTTAATTTGAAATTGCTTGTTTACTGTCGGCGCGGCCTCAATTAATTATGTTTTTACGGAAAGGCTCCCAACCTCAGAATATTAATAAGGGGAATAAAATGACAGCCTTTCTCAGGGCTGTAAAGTTCATTTTTAATTTCTGCTTCTATGAGGTTTTCAGGGGGGTTTTCAGTGATTTTGCCCCTTCCCTGGAAGAACCCAATGCAGGGTCAAGAGAGTCTGTAATTACTGTGGCTCCTGGGACCCCTGCCACCTCCTCTGTTATCGACTCCTCATGGACGACACTCAGTACCAGCTGCCCCTGCGATGGCCCAGATTAGCTGGGACCTGTTGTGGCAGAGGTGATTTTCTCCTTTATGAACTTGTTTACTAAGTGGACGCTGTGAGTCTAAACCTTGAAGCAGGAGAGAGGTCCACCTGCCCCAGGCAGGAGTCTCTGTCTCTCACTAGCAGGCACCTGTGCAAAGCTATCTGGAACCCTCTAACTCATCTGTCCCATGGGCCATTGCTCCTGGAAGGCAGGACACAGTAGTCACAGGCCTCAACAGGTCACATGGTAGTGGGGCCTTGGCAAATCCTCAGTGGGGCAGAACAGAACGGGCAAACCGCCACAGATGGGACTTGGACTTCCCATTCCTGGAGGTGGTAGAGAGCTGAGTCCTGCTGGGACTGACAACCATCCTAGATCACCCAAGGACACTGTGAGGCCTGGGAGATGAATGACTGGAACTCAGTGGGAGCTAGAGCGCCAGGCACATCCCAGCCAGGCATAATTAGAGGGGAGAGGTTTTGGATGGATATACTGTTGACCACGGACAAGCACACAACGAAAAGATGAAGTAGAGACACCAGAGGTTACACCTGGTGCAGAGGATCACCCCAGGCACAGATAAATTACCTGGGTGTGGGGACAAGGGCCTACAGATAAATTACACACAGCAGGGAGGCAGGCGCTTGCAGGTATGTGGGCGAGGAAGGAACCTTGGGCACTAACTTACCAGACGTGACGCTTTTCTCCCTAGTGACTCAGGTACAGACAACGCTGGCCTCTGTCCAAGAGCTACTGAGACAGCAGCAGCAGAAGGTCCAAGAGCTGGCCCATGAGCTGGCCGCTGCCAAGGTACTTAACTTTGGGCCCTTGGGTCCCCAGGCCAAGGTCTGTTCCATTTAGCTCTAAGTCCTGGTCCTCCACCTGTATATCTTCTTCTGTGGGTCTGCTGTCCTCCCCTTGTCCATCCATCCCAGTAAAGAAGGGGGCACCCTTTGACCATCAAGGGCACTATTCCTGTTTCTATGCCACCTCCTGACAGCGGCGATGAAAAACCACGTTCTGCTGCTGGACTTTGGATGGCAGGCATGACCCTGCAGGCTGGTTGGAGGTCACAGCCTAGCCAAGAAGTTGAGGCAGTAGAGCAGTGCACCATGGGCAGTCTCTGGTTCCCACTCTACCTAAGGCACTGGGCTCACCTTGCAATGGGCAATTTTCTCGACCCAAAATCCATGGGGTCAGATGATCTGAAAGGCATTAGAGCCATCTAGGGTTGATGAAAGTGTGTTCCATGTCCCTTTCCATGTGCTCAGCAGCAGGCTGAAGGATCAGTGTGTCTGGAATAAGCCCCTCCATCTTCTACTTGCTAACTCTTAGGCCCCAAGCAAGTCACTTCCACCTTCTGAGTCTGTCTGTAAGATGGAGCCGTGACAGCATCTACTTTGTCACACTGCTGGAGTGTGGAAGAGTGGTGTCTGGTCCAGAGCCCAGGATTCAGGTCCTCAGCTTTGGGTGTGACAGCATCATCCCCAAAGCACCATCTTAGATCGAGGGATCTGAAAGGCAGCATCTGTTGGGTCCATGGGATCCTCTGAAGAATCCCACCTGAGCTGCTCCCGGGGAGGGTCCCACCAGACTCCACACAGCCGGACTGCAGAGCAGGAAACTGAACATCTTGCACTTGTGATACAGTCCAGGGCCCTTGTGAGGAAGGTCCCCAAGGTCCATTCCATTTTATACATAGGCTGTCTCACTTCCTGCTCAGGTGGCTGGGTACTACCACTGCTGGGCTCTGTGTCCCCTCCGGGCAGCTGTAAAGTAGGCAGGAAGGCAGTGTGGCCCCCACTTGACTGCTGTCATTCAGATCTGTGGCCTGCCAGTGGCCGGCAGCCATTCCGGAAATTGGAAAACTCTTTTCAGGCCCTAAGCATGAGACAAAGATCACATGTTGTACTTTAAGGAGGGCTGGATTGGCTGGTTTGGGGGCCTGCTGTGGTCTAGAAGAGTCCCCAGTTGTCACAGCTCCTGCCCCACAGAAGCTTTCTCTGCTTTCCCTGCTGAAGTGGGGCTCTGGCCTGGCATCCAGGCCCACAGTGTGTGAGGACTGCTCTTACCCCATAAACCAAAGATTCAAGCTATGTTTTCTCAGCTGTAACGTAAGTTTTTATATCTGCCTTCCAAACTACTACTGGAGCACTGTAAAAAATGAAAAGAAGAGCTTTAAGTAATTAAAAACCTACATAAAACTGAAGCCTGTGAGTTTGCTACAACTGTTTTTTAAAGAGACTGGCTAAAAAGCCCCAGATGTCAGGTTTTATTTCTAAATCCTGGCATCTGGCACTGTGTGCGTTTGGAAATCTGAGTCCTTTGTGGCCGGTGAGTGGAAACTGCTCCCTTGTTAATGGGCTGCTGTAGCTTTCAAGGTCTCGGAGAAGCCAGAACAGTGGCTCCCGGGCCTTGCTGTCTGCTGGTCTGGGGTAGGGGCCCTATGGGGCTGTGTGTGGGTGCTGGCCACTCCCTCCTCCCTCCGAGTCTTTCTTCCTAAGACCAGCAGCTGAGTGGTTTCTTCCCACAGGGCGTGCCCAGTGGGTGTCTAGGCTAGCCTATAGTGCCCCCCCTTATGTCAGGAACCATGGCCCACAAGGAAGGTCCAGGGGTGTCCCCTCAGCAGCCTGGGGAGAGCCTCCTGCCTCTCATGCTCACACACGCTGGCATCACAGACCACAGCTGCCCACAGCCCCAACTTGTGGGCCACTGGCTGACCTTTCCACTTCCCACAGTAAGGTATGGTCCTCCAGGGTTAGTGGCAGGAAGGTGTCCCACCCCTGCCCTTTCGGGAGCAGGTTGAGTCCTTCTCTCCATTCAACTTTGATTTGTCCCAAAGAATGGATAAGATTGTGTGGAGTGGGATTTGTCTAGGGGCATCGTCCTTCACCCTGGGAAGCCTCCGGAGACCTGACGTCACAGCCAGGAGCAGAGATCCGTGGAAACCGCATTAGGGTGAAGCCGCCATCTTGGCCTGCTTAAAGTCAGGGCTGTAGACAGCACAGGCGTTCAGGCCTCTCTCAGCCTTGCACTGTCAGCAGCTTCTCCTGACTGGTTAACTCTGACTGGTTAGTGCTGACTTCTTGGGGAAGGTGTGGTTTCAGGGAGGCGTTGTTGAGAGGTAGTTTGTGTTTATTGGTGGTGGTTTAAATGGAAGTTTCAGGTATTCAACAGAAGTAGAAGATTCTCATGGCTACCGCAGCCCCTCCCGCTGTCACCTGCCTCTGTGAGCATGTCAGTGTCTGTGGGACAGAGATTTCTTACATGTGATACTGTAGTGCCTGCCACCTGTGAGCGTGCAGGGACCTAGCATGGCTGTGTACCCTGACAGGGTTTGGTCATAGGCAGGTGTGACAGTGGCAGAGTGGGACACAGAATGGCTTGCAGCTGATGCCCCACCCAGGGTCCTCCTAAGTCCCCCCACCTGTGACCCAGGCTGGCATCAGGCACCACTGTGACCCATGTTACCTGTGTTCTGACTTTCAGGCCACCACATCAACCAACTGGATCCTGGAGTCCCAGAATATCAATGAGCTCAAGTCGGAAATCAACTCCTTGAAAGGGCTTCTCTTGAATAGGTAGGAGAGGAAGCTCGGGGCTCTGTCTTATCCAGAGTCGACCTGTGTGCTGGGTTGGTTTGTGGGCTGGCCCAGCAGTCACAGGAGGGACAGGACCCTTCACTGAGCTGGAAGATGAAGGTCTTGAGTCTGACCCTAGGTCCTCCTGCCTCCCCTCCCAAGGGGCCCTCCCATACCAGGGGGACAGTGTCACATAGGAAAATGATTGCCCGAGAGGGACACTGTTGAGGCAGAGAGCAGGGAACTCTTACTGACACAGGGCACTCCTTCCCGAGCATAGCACCTGTCCAGGCAGCCTCGTCTCAGACAACATCCTGCTGAGGGCCACAGGGTGTGAAAGCTTGTGTTATGAGAACCAGACCTCCTTGTGAAGCTTCCCAGTGTCCCCTGTAGTAGCAGCCCGTTGTGCTCAGTGCAGCCCTGATTAGGGAGTGACCAGGCCAAAAAGCTGAAAGTATAGTTTCCAGGAAGCTGCAATGCCAGTCAGTCTGCCTGAGTTTGCTCTAGCAGGCCGAGTCTGGACATGTGCATGTCTGCTTGGCCAGGGGCAAGACTGTGATACCCAAGGTGGGCTTTATGGGGGTGACAGGGGAGGGGTAAGGATGCTGTCATGAGCGTAGGCTAGAGGACCATGCTTCCTAAAGCCTCTCTCATCGAGATTTGGGGGGGGGGGCAGGCAGGACAGATGGACAATGGACATGGGTCTCAACAACAGATGCGGGCAGTCCAGGCAGGGCAGGCAGATTGTTCTTAGAAGTCTTTGGCTTTCCAAACCTAGAAGTAGGTGGCTCTGTGGCTAGGGGACATATCCAGATCATGGGTGACACTGAAACCCTGAAAATGACAAACTGAGTTTCTTGGTGCATTTGTGCGGCTGAGGAGCAGCGCAGGGTCAGGTGTGTGTGCCACAGGTGGGCTCTGGGGTCGAAGGCTAACTTGGAGACTGGTGTTGGGAGGTGGCACAGCCCTGGACAGGAGCAGGACTTGTTCTCTCAGCCTTTGCAGAAACAAGACTTGGTGTTATAGAGTCACATTTCTGAGCCATGACCATGCTGACCTAACGTCTCAGGTCTGTCCTGGAATGGGCATCAGTCTGGGCTGGCTGCTGGCCCAGGGCTGAGAAGGAGAGCTGGCTTTTCCTCTGTCAGAGCTTGGGCTCCCAGGTTTCCAGCAGAGGCTCCTGATATCACCTTTGCTCTTAATGCCACAACCCCCCTGGCCAGCAGCCAGGCTTCCTCACCGCTGCCTTTTGCTGAGATTACAGATGCACTAGCCAGGGCTCCCAAGTTCCCATCCTTGGCCCCTTTGGCCTCCTGTCTTTGCCCTGCAGAGCCGCAGGAGTGGAGCAGGGACAGTGTTGAGTTGGGTGGGGCAGGCCCCCAGCTGGAAGAGCAGCAGCTGCCAGGGCAGGTAAGTCCTGCCCTGGGTAGGGTGAGGCTGTATTAGGATAGTGTTGGGCAGCACAGGGCACTTGGCTGATGAGACCACCAGTGGGCCCAGAGGCTTTACTCTTAGAAGGGAAGGAAAAGGACTCTGTCCAGTCCTCTGCCTTGTGGCCCTGGAGAAGCTGTAGCCTTCACCGAGCCTTCGGGGATCAGGGGTCAAGGGAGTGTGTGACCCCGGAGCTGGACGCAGTCACCAACCTCTACCTCCTTCTTTTTCCTCTTTCACTGCCAGGAGGCAGTTCCCGCCCTCCCCATCAGCCCCGAAGATTCCCTCCTGGCAGATCCCAGTGAAGTCGCCCTCGCCCTCCAGCCCCGCGGCCGTGAACCACCACAGCAGCAGCGACATCTCTCCTGTCAGCAACGAGTCCACATCATCCTCTCCTGGGAAGGAGAGCCACAGCCCCGAGGGCTCCACGGCCACCTACCACCTGCTGGGCCCCCAGGAGGAGGGGGAGGGGGTGGTGGACGTCAAGGGCCAGGTGAGGATGGAGGTGCAGGGGGAGGAGGAGAAGAGGGAGGACAAGGAGGAGGAGGAGGAGGAGGAGGAGGAGGACGTGAGCCACGTGGATGAGGAAGACGTGCTTGGGGTGCAGAGGGAGGACCGGCGGGGCGGTGACGGGCAGATCAATGAGCAGGTGGACAAGCTTCGGCGGCCAGAGGGCGCCAGCAACGAGAGCGAGCGGCACTAGGTGGGCGCTTGCTTGCCCGCCTTCCCAGCGCCCCAGGACATCAGTGGCAGGTGGGCATGAGCGTGGCTCTGCCTCCATGAGGGTGGCTGGCAACCCAGGTAGGGGTGAGGCTGTCCTCAGCTGCAGCAGTGTGGGGTTCCTCCGTTCACCAGCCTCCCAAACACCTCCCCCAGCCCTGGTGGCTCTGGCTGTTGGAGGCCAAGCGGAGGACTCCAGAGCCCTGTGCTCACACCCCTGCCTACCCCTCCTGGACAGGTGTCCTGTCCAGGTGTGTCCTCTGAGGATCTTGACTACCTGACACCATGCATGGCCAGAGCTCATGTCATCTCCTGCCTCCTGTCACCTTAGTGCAGGGGGCTGTGGCCCCCATGGTCTTGCTGTCTCCTACTGTGCCCTGGCTTGGCCTGGGGCTTCTTTTTTGCCTGTTCCAAAAGCCAGAGCCCTGGACCTGCTCTTCATCTGTGGGCCTGCCAGGACCCAGCCTCCCTACAACCAGGTCCTGGCTGACAGATGCTCCCACCTGCCCTGTTGTCCTGTATACCACACAAGACCATCCTCGCTTGCTGTGTCATGGTTTGGCTACTCAGTGGTGAGGTGTGCTTCTCCCTCCTGCAGTGGAGCCAGGCAGCAGGGCCTTCCTGACCAACAGCCACATCTGTCCTGCCCACTGAGAAACATGTTCATTTATGTGATCATGTATAGATTTCAGAATATAAGATATGACTGTACATATTGTAATAAATATGAGTTGCCATATTTACCTCCTGGCTCTGACCTCGTCTGCTCGTACCTGCGCCTCCAAGGTGGGTCTCAGCTAAAGCTCTACCAGGTGACCACCAGAGAGAGTAGGACTCTGAGGGATGAGGGCTCCTGGGGACCAGAACTGGAGGGGCTCCTTCTGGCGCTGGCGTCTGTGGAGGGCGACATTCCCTTGAGAGCAGGAAGGGACTCGTTACTGTATATAGACCTGCTGCTGTGGGATGAGCTGCCTTCCTTAAATGGATGCACATTCCCCAGGAGCCTGTCTGTGCTCTGCAAGTCCCTCGCTTGCTCGCTTGCTTGAGCCCTCCCTGTCTCCCTTTAACCTTCACAGTGTGCTGAGCTATGACCAGAAGGCTGGGGCAGGAGGAGCGCCCTCCAAGGGACACTCGCTGTCCCTTCCACTGGGGTGTGGCCAGGCCTGGAGCCATGGAGAATTACCCTTTCGTGTGCCTTGTGTGCTATGGGCCTGAGAAGGGCAGAGAGCCTGGTAGCGGCCAACACTGCAGGTGGAGCCGTGCAGCAAGGCACACACCCCTCCAGTGGCCTTGGAGGCCGCTGCTCCCCATCGTCCTGGGAAAGGAGGGGAGGACATACCAGTGTGGCTGAGGGGTGTGGCTTTGGGCTGTGTTGTCCCAGAAGATGTCTACCTCCCACCTCTCTGGCTGTGTCCCTGGTCTCCCCTCTATCGCCTCACGTGAACCTCTGGTCCCTAGATAGAAGCAGAACCCTGGAGAAAGCTCCCTGCACTCATTCTTTTCCTCATGTCCCTGAGGAAGCCATGCTCCTTCACTCCCGAGGATGACCAGCCTGCATGGCTGGGGGACCTTGCTTTCCTAGGAGTCCCAGGGAGTCCCAGTATCAAGAGGCAGGTGGGTAGACCTGAGATGCACCATTGGAGGGCTGGGCCTTGACCCTCTAGTGAATGAGACACCAGGGTCCTGGGAACATTGTTGCTGGGTGACTACAGCCCCCTTTGGTTCAGTAACCATTCGTTTCTCTTTGCTACTTCTGAGGTCCCCTTAAAGGGAACCAGAGAAGACTAGAAGGGCAGATGCCCTGGGACAGAAACGAAGTCAGAGTGGGGGCTGGGGCAGCGAGTGCAAACTGCTGGCCATGGCAGCCTCCCCCACGCTCTTCTGCCTGCTCTGCTGTGAGAGCTGGGTCTAAGAGTCCTCTGGGCCTCACCGCCCCTGCATTTTCCCCACCTGGGGGCGTTACCAGGTCGGAGGGTCCTGGGCACAAGCTGAGAAGAGAAGGGACAGAAACCTGGCTTCAGCTTTTGAGGACAGAGTCTGGCGTGACTTCAGGGAGAGAAAAGCCCCTCCCCAAAACTGCGTGAGGGCTGCCTAATAAAGACAGCTGCTGGACGGGGGAGACTGCCCCTTGAAAAAAGCCTTTCATTAGAAAAATAATGCATTTCATCCAAATAAGGTAAAAATATTTGGAATGGGGCAGAAGTGAGCAGCAGGCAGCGCCTGTCAGGCCCTTTCTGGAAGGGAGTACATTATTAAACTCAATTACGATGTCTTTTTATAAAGTGTCGTTTGGGAGAGGACGAACCCCAGTGCTTGGAGGCCGTGCCCAGCTGTCTTGACACCCACCCCACCCCCCGCGCGCGCGCATGAGCTCCCCTCAGACCCTGGCCTCCCCCAGTGCTGGTGACTCATTGGAACTACCTTGGGTAGGGTAGAAAGGGACAGAGTGGGAGCTACCACCCAGGGAGGAAGGTGCTGCGGGGGGGGGGGGCATGGTGGAGCTTGTCATGGGGTCTGTGGCAGGCATCCCAGGCACTGTTGGAGGGGAAAGGGGTGCTCAGGGACTATTAAGTTTGTACCCCGAAATATTGGGCTTCTCTGTCCTATCCGTATGTTTAGGAACATTTGTGACTTAGAGGACTGGTATGGCGGACTGAATTGTGGCTTGTGTTGACAGGATTCTCCCTCACTCCTCTGTTTACCGAGTGACTTGCTCACTGATAGGACAATGGTCTGTAATTGTCCTTTGGGGCCCTCATACCCACTACTTACTCTGGAACCCATCCAGGCTTGAGAAGGCACCAGCTCTTGGGGGGTCTCAGCCAGGCCTCTCCTCCGAGGACTGCCCTGCTTCTGTCCCTACCCAGGGAAGGAGGTGTTGTGCTGTAGTCACTGAGTTCGGGGCTGCTTTATCCTGGTCTAAACACTTCTGTGGGACACCAGAGGAGAAGGCACCAGGGAGGTCCCACTCACGTGGAGTATCCCCTGGGCATGAAGCCCAGGCCTCACTGGTCTTTTGGCAGGTGGAGCCTGGCTACTCTCCTCAATCTGCTCCTGACCTGGCATAGGTCTTTCTCGTGCAGACCCACCCAGTCTAGCCAAGCAGCTAAAGGAGGTATCTTAGGTGACACGCCCATGCCATTGCACACATTACACGTGGCCTCAGGGGCCTGACATTTCCACACCCCTGCCCACACAGCCCAACTCTCAGGTCATAACCGCATGACTCCTCATCAGACTGAGTTTGAGAGTTCAGCCTGCCTTTGGGGTGACATTACCTGAAAGATGAGCAAGTCTTCATGGTTCCCTTTCCCCGAGGGCTTTAAATCCGTGTCCTCCCAGAAGAGCATGGGTTTATTGCAGCTTGATAAGGAGATGCCTAGTCCTTCCTTGCTCCACAGTGAGGCCTGGGAAGACTGGACAGGGATGTTGGGACCGATAGCTTGTACCTCTAATCCCAGCTACCTGGAGGCTGCAGCGGTGAGAACTGTTAGAGCCCAGGAGATCCAGGCTCTGGAGAGACCCTCAACGGATAAAACTCAAGCAAGTGGAGCAGTAGGGTCGTGGCTTTGGATGCAGCTGCTCCTTGACTAACAGTGCAGTCAACAAACCCATTGTAAATTGAAAAGTTACGCGGGAAATTCCCATAATGCACTAGTATCCAAACTCCCCCCCCCCCAGCAACATGGTGCACTGGCCTGGGGCCATTTCCCTTGCCGTAGCCAGTGGATTGTGAGCTATGGCTGCTTCTGGTTAACTGTGCTTTGTTGTTTTTGTTTTTTTTTTATGTGTGTGCACACATGTGTGAATGTACCCATGGAGGCTAGAGATGGCCTCTGGTGTCATCCTTTGGAAAACTGTCCACCTCCTTTGAGACATCTCTCATTGGCCTGTAGCACACCAGTCAGGCTTGACTGGCCATAAGCCCTAGGGATCTACCAGTTTCTGCCTCCCCAGCGCTGAGACTACAAGGGTGGGCTATTGCGTGGGAATCAAGACTCACTAGACTCAGTTCAGGTTAAGTGAAGTTTATTCAGGGAGAATATACTTACACAAGAGGCAGGTGACTGCCACAGGTTCCAGCTCCAAGGATCCTCCTAGACTGTTCCTGTGACCCAACTAGCAGCAAGAGAGAGCTCTGGCGTCCTTGATCCCATCCTCACCTGTGACCACGCCCAAACAGTGCTACAGGTATGGGCGGGTGGATCTCTCACTACAATTCTCCTTTTAGTCTAAATAAAAAGATTTAGGCTTGATATGAAACTATATACAAAGAGAACAAATATTATGAAAGCTCTAGGAGAAGAAAAAGACCTATTGTCATTGAAGCAACTAAAGCAAAAGGCAAGAACTACATATCCAGTCCTAGGGTGAAGGCATAACAGAGATTACTGTAGAGTTCTCCTAAGCTGGAAAGTTTAAATCTTGTACCTAATACTTCTATCTAGGAAGAGAGATCAATAATTGTGACAGTCTAATTTTCAATTTTATCAAAGACCTGAGAAGGAAGATAGCAATACTGAGGTAGGCAGGAAGTGCAGGTGAGCAACTTCCAAAAGGTACAGTGAAGACAGAAACAGCAGGCTACCTGGACAGTCACCCAAAGTCTCACAGCCGCATAAGGGCAACCAGTTTTGGCTAAGGCCTAGAGTATCTGACTGACCAACACAGAAGCAGGGAAGTAGAAAGGCTGTCTTACCCTGACTTCACAAGGCTCAGCAGTCTTCTAAGTTTATTTCCTGCAAGCACAGTAGGACAGCATTTCCAAAGTCAGCGGTCGAGATCGGGGCAGTTCTTTGCCCAAGAGGCCATTAACCAAGGAGAGAGTGGATTCCAGAAGGAGGGTCAGTGCTACAGGTATGGGCGGGTGGATATCTCACTACAGTGTGCCACTATGCCAGCATTTTCTGATGGGTTCTAGGATTCAAACTTGGGTCTTGGTACTTGGAGGGCAAGCGCTTTTCCAATAGAGCAGTCCCTCCAGCCCCTTCCCTCGGACTGTGGTTTCTACTGGCCCTTAATGAAGCAGGGGCAGGAGGTGCAGCTTGATATCTGGCTAGCTTATCACCCCAACTCTGGCATCATCTCCAGGGCACTGCCAGTACAAGGGACCTGTATAGACACAGGACACAGCAGTTGGCATCCAGAGGCTCAGGCAAAGCTAAGGGCTAGAAGTTCTGAAGCAGGCAGGGCCAGGGAAGGTTCCTTGGTGTGGAAGCAGAGTCTCCCTTTAGTGACATGATCCCACAAAGACCAGGCCGCTGCCCTCCACATCCTGGAAGTCACTTTCTGTCAGCTTGCTCCCAAATTGGGATAGCTCTTGCCAGAAAGGATGGCACAGTCGGTCCTCTTTGTTTCTGCAAGGTCCCCAGGACCCTAGGGGCCTTGCTTCTTGGAGGTCTGACCTGTCCTTAGGCAACAGAACTTTCATCCCTGTGTCCTGGCTCTGGGCCAAAGCCACCTGCAGAGCCGGAACCACCTCTCATGACAGTGAATGGACACCTGTGTTGCCCAGTGGCCTGGATATACTGTCCAGTGAGGACATGGTCTTAGTAATGTGTATACCCCTGAGCTGGGGGCAAGGCCTGCTCTAGCAGCTGGCCCCACAGCACCCTGGCCAGCCCTGTCTGGGAAGGAGGCTGTCGGCTGCGATCAGCTGCAAGCCTGTTTCTAACTCATTCCTCGAGGTTACAAAACTCTTGAATTTGCCCCAGTTTGGGTGTTGAAGCATCACGCCACCACAGCTAATTAAATCCCAGAACAAAAACATGTTTTACAGCATTTTGTACCAAATCCAGCAGGCCACAGGGAACATCATGGGCCCTGGGCCCTGGGGTGGGGTGGGGTGCTACCCACAGCAGCTAGACCCCCCCCCCCGGCTCTAGGGGTAGAGCTAGAACCTCAACTAAGTGGGCTCGTGTACCTGGTGCCTTTCCTTCCCTGGGTACTGCCTGGAGTGATCCCCTGGGTATGGGTCTGCCAAGGTCTTTCCAGGCCCAGAAAGCCCAGGACAGGAAATAAGGGGGTATTAGGGGGGGGCATTCAAGGTTAGTAAACTGCCTAACCAGTGAACCCCCTTCCCTGGGCCCCGTGAGTCTGCCTCAAAAGCTGCTTCCACTCCTCAAGGAGCCCTGCCCTGATGACTGCTGTGCCGTGCCCAGAAAGAGGCCTGTGGCCACACCACCCACCAGCCTATCGCCAGCTGAGCTTGGGACTTGGCTCCCTGCCTCCTCTCGGGCCCCACAGGAGGCAGCGCGGCCCACCGGGGCCTGGGAAGCACCAATAATGGTTTTAATTGCTTGAACTTGTGTTTTATCCCATAAATTAGTCACTGTTTTATTTAACAGAATCGAGATATCCACAAACAACAGGCGAGTTCCAACTTGAACATTTTAATAAGACCAAAAAAAGTCTCTATTTTCATGTCTGTTACAAACATATTTATGTAAATAGCCTGTGGGCCGAGTTCCAGGAGCCAAGCAGAAAGGAAAGGCGCCCCGTGCTGGCCTGGAGAGGCTTTGTGGTGAGGAACGAACTTGACCTGGCACCGATGGGCGAGGCTGTGCACGCGCTGGTCCCTGGGCCCACAGTGGCTGAAGCTTGAGTGTGCCAGGCTCAGTGTACTACAAGGACTCAGTTTTTTGAAACTCTCGGGAAAGGAGTGTGGCAAGTCAGTGTGATGGTGCTAGGGAGGACCAGCCTGGCCTTTACATGTCTCTTCCCTGAGGCCTTGGGCAGCACTGGCCACTTGGAGATCAGCTCAGAGCGGGGCTGGCCTGATGCAGAGTATGACAGGGCTGAGAGGCAGGTCACCAGTTGGAGGTAGTTTGGTAAACAGAGGTCACATGAACTGTGGGAGCTCCACTTCCACCGAGACTGGCAGAAGCTTAACTTCACTTCCAAAGGAGTTCTCAGCCCTAGTGCCACCAGGGCCAGCAGCTCAGGCCTTGGCTTGAAGGCTGCAGACCCATGACTCTATTCCTCTGAATCTGCCACCATGTGCTCCAAGCAGGAGCGTCGCCAGCATCCGGATTGGATCCGGGTACGTGCTGTTCCCAGACTGGGCAGGTCCCTGCAGGAAGAAGGAAGGAGCTGAGGGATTTGCCTTGCCAAGTGGCAGTCCTATAGCCCCAGAGAATACACAGGAGGGCTGGCCAAAGTGTGAGGCCTGGGGAGGCTTCACTGCCAGGTGGCTCTTCTGAGGAGTTGGTTTCTGAGCCTTAAGTGGAGCTCAGGTGGGGCTGGGGGAAGAACCCTCCTTTTTCAGCTGAGCAAGGCCTGAGCCCCACCCCCCATCATTTCTCTCTAGCAAATAGTGGGAGAATCTAGCCTTATGCCCAGAGGTAGAACTAGTCTATCCCTGAACTCCTGCCCTGCTGGGCTTCAAAGTGACCAAGTCTCTCCTTCTCCTCTCCCTGGGCTCTTCGAGACTGACTGTGTTTGGGCCATCCCACACATTTGGGTCATGGCCAGCCACTCGGGGATAATTTTAAAAATAAAAGATAACGTGACAGATTTTTTTCCAGTTTTTATTGAGTGAAAATGTCAAACCTTGCATCAGTCATGCAAAAAAATCAAATAAATAAAACACATATATTAAATTTCTAATAGCACTAAATTCAAGTGGAAAAATATTCAGTTCTTAATAACCAGGTGCCGAGGAGACCAGATTCAAGTAATCAGGGCACGCGCTGTTCAGTTCGCTTTCACGGTCTGCATTTTTTTGTCTCAAAACCTCTCTATATATCTCTATATATCTATATATGTATATACATATAGATATATACACACATATGTGCATACATATTACTTTTATATTTATATATATACACATACATAGTTATAAAACATTAAAAAGAGCATTGGTGGATCAGGCATCATTTTCCTCACAGAAAGAAAATAAAACAAAAATTACACATTAAAATTCAAAATGAGCTAGCAATGGCTTATAGTCCTAATGTGCAATATGAAGCTTTACAAAAGGCTAGACTTCGCACTCTCCGCATCTTCTTTTCTTTCTTTTTTTCCTTTTTTAATTTTTGTTTGATTTTGCTACATTGAAAATTGTTTTTTTTTTATTTTATTTTGTTTTTTTCCTTTACAAAACTCCTTCCACAGAGGCAGGGTCTTGTGGTAGGTCAGACTCTGGGCGAACTCTCAGCAGCAGCATGGAGGCTCTGGCAGGGGCTGTCTAGAAATCAACGCATTTCCTGTTGGACTGGGTACTCTCATCTCACCGCTGTGCCCTCCCTGCTCCCTCTCCAGTTCAGATGGTCCTGGCTTTCTGGCTCTGGGCAACCAAGAGGGGATGCGCTGGCATTTGAGCGCACGTGCGTGCGCGCGCATACACACACACACACACACACACACACACACACACACACACACACACACACACATTTGGAGACAGATAAAGAAAACCACTGTCCCATTTGGGCAGACACCCCCTGGAAGATGTGTGGGAGGGAGGGCTTCCTGGTGGCAGCATCACCCCTCCATTGCTTGCTGGATTGGCCTGTGGTCTTCCAGCCTGGCACTGACCAGGATCTGGAGTGCACAGGTTTACACCACAAGCCTGGCCTCAGGCAGCCTTCTCCTACCAGGGACTGGAGCAGCTGCCGGCCATGTGCCTGCAGGGTGAGCCCTGTGCTGAGCCTGGGTGGCCTTACTGCCTCCAGGAAGGGACATTTTGGAAAAGGAACCAAATCTGGTGGGCTGCACCAGCACAAAAGCATCCCGAACAAAATAATAAAACAAAACTGGAACAAGAAAAAAAAAGCCCTATAAAGCCACACGCATAACCAACAGAAAACCCTCAAATGTTAAATTAGCTACAAACTTGTATCAAGAGAATAGTTGGTTTTTTTTTTTTTTGTCTCTACAAAATTCAAGTTAAAAGTTGGAATCACGCAGCCCCCATCAGTGCTAGTGTGAAGACAAAGCCTCAAACTGAGGCCTCTAAAATAAATGCTAAACAATTCCATAGGAGAAATTGCACTCAGGTCCCCAATCCCAGGGCTGGTCTGGAGGCGGGGCTCAGCTCCCTCGCACCCACCTGCTTTGTTTATTTATTTTCTTCTCTTTTTGTTCTATGTAGAATAATAACCTTTACAGGAAAAATACTGTACAACTTTCTTGGGTACCCCCCCCCATTTTGATTATTAAAGCCAAAACCAGTCGCACCCTTCCTGTTTGCACCAGAGTGGCTGAGACCCTCGCCTCCAGGCCCCTACTAGCCGCGCCTGCTTTGGACCACTGGAGGGTGGGCTGGGGCTGGGGCTGGGGCTGGGCCTGGGTCGAGCATCACCAGACCCGGACCACAGCTGGTGGCGGGGATGCCGACCTGCTGCTGATTCCATGAGATTCCCTCCAAGTCCCTGTAGTGTCACCCGTGCTGATGCCGACCGACCGTCTTCGGTCCGCCCTCCCCCAAGTTAGGGGAGGTCTTAGCTGCACTGGGGGGCCCTGCCAGATGCCACAGGTGCCTGCCGCCCTGCAACCCGGTGACCCCGCGGGAGCCCTGGGGCACACAAGGACCTCGCGTGTGGGCACCCAGAGGCGCACAGGCCGGCGTGGCCACGCGGACACAGCACCTGCTATTCCCTGAACACCCTCTCGGGCGGGCCGGGAGGGCGCGGGCGGCCCGGAGCACCAGAGGGGTCCCCGCCTCTGCCCTGAGACGGACTCGGGGTCCGGAAGCACCGGCGGGGCCAGGGCGCCTCCCTCCCTGGGGCGGCCCAGCGGGGTCTGTACACAGGCTTCACAAACAGAGAGCGGTTGCAGAGGGGGCCGGGGCGGCGCGGCGGCAGCTAGGGTGACGACGTGGCGGTGGGCGCCGGGCCGGGGCCACCCAGGGCCGCCAGCGGGGTCCGCGCGCCCGCCTCGCCCGCAGCCTCGGGCAGCGACTCCTCCGAGTCGGTACGCAGGTCCTCGTCGTCATCGTCATCATCTTCCTCGTCGTCGTCGTCGTCCTCCTCGTCGTCGTCCTCCTCGTCGTCCTCGGCCTCCTCCTCGGGCAGCTCCAGCTCCTCCTCCTCGTCCTCCTGGGAGGACTCCCCTGCGGTGATGGTGGCAGAGGCGGCGGGGGCGGGCGTAGCGGGGCCGTCGCGAGGCCCGGGGACGGTAGCAGGCGGGCCGGGGTCACCTGTGTCCCCCAGTAGGCCCAGGCCCGTCGCCGCCGTCTGCAGGAAGAGCAGCGAGCCCTGCTCGGCGGCCAGCGTAAGCGAGCCGTCCAGGTTGACCGGCGCCCCGGGCGAGGCTGCGGGGGGCTCCCCTCGCTCCTGCTTCTCGTGCTTGCGCTTGTGCGAGTCCATCTGCGACATGCCCACCACCGTGTGGCGGCAGCCCGGGTACGTGCAGTGGAAGTGGGAGCACTTGAGCTTGTACTTGCAGTCGGGCACGGCGCAGTCCGCGCTGGAGCTGAACTGGCAGAAGCCGGCGGCGCTGATCACGTCCTGCTTGCCATGGTGCTTGCGGTGCGCGGTGACCTTGGTGCTGTCGGTGCAGCGGAAGCGGCAGCGCAGGCAGTGGAAGTGCGTGCTGGTGCCCGAGAACGGGCAGTCTGCGAAGTGGCAGCTGAGCGTGGCCTTAAAGCGCTTGAAGTCGTCCAACACCAGGTTGTCCACGCGGTCATGGTGCTGTGCGTGTTTGTACATGTGCGTGCGCCCGCAGAACTTGTAGCCGCAGTTCTCCCGCGTGCAATGGTAGTGGGTGACCTTGAGCGAGAACTGGCAGGCCGTGTCCTTGCAGTCCTCGTAGAGGTCGAAGCGCCGGAAGCCCTCCAGCATCATGCCCTCGTCCAGCATCTTGCGAGAGGAGGCTGTCTTCCTCCGCTTGCCAAAGGGAGACATGTCCTCGATGATCCAAAAGCGCTTTTTGGCCCCTGAGGCTGTCGGCATGGAGATGGTGTTCCCTAGGGAGGGGCAGAGAGAGGTCAGCGTGGAAGGGGTGGCCTTTTGGCAGCAGTGCCCACGTGGGCACCATTCCCAGGGTCAACACACGCAGGGCCCCTGATCCTGGCAAGGTGGCCAGCCCACACCGCTTAGGAGCAACACCCTGGCTTTCCCCTGGCCAGGAGCCTCTCCCACAGCCCCCCTTGGGAACAGCAGGGAGTCCCAGGCTTCCCCTGTCTTCAGGCCTGCAGGATGACCACACAGGCATCCCGGGATGTGGTGGCTGCTTCCTGGCCAGTTTGGGTGGGAAGTGAGGACACATCCCAGTGCTAATTGAAGCTGAAGGGGAAGCTGGGAATCTAGGTCGGCAGAGTGTAATTACCCAAGTTGGACCCAGGCCAGGACGCCATCACACGCTTGCCTCTAATGAGGGACAGGCCGGCTCCCTTCCTGCCAGCTAACCAGGCTCCGGCTGCCTGCCTGTTTGTGCAGGAGGACTTGCCTCCTGGATGCTGAGCATCCCAGGGCCTCTAGAAGCATCTTCTCCTTGATACCAGAAGTTTCTTTAAGGTTTTGGAGTTTTCTGCCTGGTCTGAGGGACCCAGGAAATCCCAAGAAGGCTCTACTGCCTTCCGGGGCTCAGCGGGGAATCCGGCTCTCTGATAGCCATCCTGGTCCTAGCCTGCTTCTCAGGACTCAGGAAGACTGCAGCCACAGGCTTCTCCATGCCCTCCTGGAAGGCACCCAAAGACACCCTCAACCGCCTCCTGCTGGCTGTACAGCATGAGGGAAGAGGCAAACAGCCCTGGCAGTCCATCACTCTTTCCCCAGGAGCAAAAGACCCCAGGCCTAGCCCTACCCAGGGTAGATGGAGGCATCTTCCGCCCTGAGTCTTCCCAGGATGCCTGGCTACCTTCAAAATTCTGTAATTGTATACTGAAAAGAAGGCCCAATCACCCAGCCGCGGCAAATGAAGAGAAAGCAAGGGTAGAGGTGGTGGAGGGGCATCCAGGCAGAGGCCAAGGGCAGCTCAGGCCTGGGAAGCTGTGGGGAACAGCGTTTGGAGTCATGGGGCTCTGCCTGGTTATGCTGGCAACAGAGCTTACAGCGGGCTGAATTCCCTCTGCCCTGCTCAGGGCCACCAGCCTGGGGATGGGACAACACCGGGCTCATAGAGTGAAGCAGGAGTAACTGGACAGAGACCTGAGGTGAGCACACCACTCCCGCGAGGGCACCGGCTATGACGCTGGGGTGGCAAGGGCTAGCTACCGCTGAGCACCGAGGGAGCCTGGACGCTCCCATAGGGTTCTTCTCCCTGCTGACCTTCAGAAGAGGAAGGAGGCTCACACCAGCGTCAGAACCCGCCACCTGGGAAGCTTCCACCTGAATAAGGACGGCAGAAAGCTCTGCCCCTCACAGGGCCAAGGAGGACAGGGATCTTAGAGGTCACTGAGAAGGATCCTGGCAGTGGCAGTCTCTTCTCTGAGGTATTTGGCTGTTAGGGATATGTGGTGGCCCTGCCCTGGGCTCTGCTAGCTACAGAAAAGGATCCAGTCCTGGATTGTAGCCTTGAGGATCAGTCAGGGTGACAGACACTGGCAAGAAGGCATGTTGAGTTACCTGCAGCGTCCTGAACTAGGGGGGCGTCACTTTTTACTGGAGTTGGAGTGGCAGTGATGGGCGGGAAGCTGGGCGGGCTGCTGATGGGGTGGGCCAGGCCCCGGCTGGCTCCCAGAGTGGCACTGAGCAGAGAGTATGACAGACAGGACGGAGAGAAGAGGCATGGGAGGGGAGGGAGGGGTGGCCGGAGCACAGCCGGTGGTGGGAAGGATGGAGTCAGGGGTGGCGGTGCAGCCCCGCGAGCAGCCTCGTCACCAGCCGCAGCAGGAGGAGGAAGAGGAGGAGGAGGAGGAACCGGGCAGCCTGGAGAGGGTGGAGAAAAGCAGAAAAACAAAACAAAACAAAGAACAAACAAAAAGAACCCAATGAGAAACCCGATGGCTACAGTGAGCGCAGTATGGAAATATGTGGACAGATGAGCAGAGAGGAGCCACAAAGAAGTGGGTGGGGCCAGAGAGAGAGATGGGAGGTGCAGTGTGGGCGGAGGGGGTGGGGCTAGAGAGAGAGGCGGGAGGTGCAGTGTGGGCGGAGGCCATGGGGGGCACCAGGTGTCCAGGGAGGGCCTTGTTGAGGACGGGCCAGGAGGCAGGAACCTCTCAGGGGCCCTGGCTTCTGCAGAGAAGTTGGGACTGAGGCCCGTAGGAAGGCAGGGTCTATGCTGCTTTCTCTGGGGCTAATGGGACGACAGGCCCTGGTCCCTCTCTGGGGAGACTGAAGTGACCTTCAGTCAGCAGGGAGATGGGCAGAATGGCAGGAGGGGCCTCAATGACCAATGCAGTGGAGGCCAGCTGTCGGCCTGCACACACTCTTGTCTTCCTTGGAGGCCATTTGACTATCAGCCTTCTGTCCCAAGAAGGACTCAGCAGAGCTGGGCCTGGGAAGCAGGGGCCCGGCGGGCCGGCACAGACCAGGCCTGCCACTCACCTGCAGCGGTGCTCTCATTGCCCACAGGGGTGCTGGAGCAGCTGCGGTCCATGGTGGATGACTCAGAGGACGCAGCACCGGGACTACAGCCAGTATAATCCATGCCCTCGTCTGTTTCGGCATCCATCAGGCTTGGCGGACCCTGAAAGGAAGTGGAGGGGTCCTAAGAAAGTGGCCTATGGGTTCTTTGGGCACTTCTGGGGGGCATGGCGCGGCACCTGGTAGCGACGTGACCTAGGCTCTCACCTGGGATGGGGGCACACGGTCAAAGTTCTTCCCCAGCATCCTCCGCATGTGTTTCCGGGCATGCGAGGTCATCTGGTGCTTGAGGAGGAATGAGAACAGGCAGCCTTCCCGGATGCAGTGGAAGTGGCTGTTAACCTGGTTGTACTTGCAGCCTGTGGATGGGCGGAGCCACACCAGCGTGAGCCTACCCAGACAGTGTGCTAGGTACACGGGGGCTGTGGTTTTGTAGGCAGACGGTATTGGGGGAAAATGTATTTTCTCAAAGGGAATACCTGTAGCCACCTCATTGCAGGAAGCCCAAGTCTGCCGGGCTCTCTAACCCCTGGCCTCCTCTCTGGTTTGCATGGGGGCATGTGGCAGGCTTGTCCGAGTCCCACACCCACACCCTATTCACGAAGAGGGCACAGCTCCAGGGCCAAGGACCATTGGGAAACTACCTCTCAGCAAGCCACCTGTCCTCACCCTTCTCTGGGGCAGACCTTGTTTAGGTCAGCTGGCCTCCACCCTGCCTCCAACCCCCACTTCTGCTTTGCTCTAGGCTGAGAACAAACAGAGCAGGCAGGACCAAAATGGCATCAGCTAAGGGCAGGTGAGGACCTGCCCGTTGCCATGGTACCAAGCTGGCCAGGTGTCTTATGTCATCTCCCAGCTTTGTTTGGCCTCAGCTACTACCGAAAACACCAAAAGTTGAGTAAATAAGGGCAAATCCAGAACCCCTGACAGCTGTAAGCCAGGCCTGGCACAGCAGAGGCCACCAAGTCCCCTTCAGGGCACTTGTCCTTTCTGAGATGATACTTGGAGGAAAGTTTGTTTTCTCTCTCTTCTGGCGGTTAACTTGGGGTGTCTCACCCTTCACCTACAAGGGTTAGCCTCTATGGACTCCCCAAGCTCCTGCCACCATGACCACAGGACCAGAAGAGGCCTGGCCTGTAGACAGTGCCTCGGCAGACCTGACACTCCAGCTTCCAGCTTCCAGTCTATTCCTAGGGGACCCCTGCCATACATCTACAGTGCCATAGACGTTTGCCCCATCCTGAGGCTCGAGGGTAAGCCCTGCCCTCTGCCTGCAGGCCTGGGGCTCTTCCATACTGGCATCCCCAGTGCCTTGGACCAGTGAGTTGAGCAGGAAAACCTGCCCCAGAGACACCTGTCACCACACTCAGAAACACGGTAGCCTCTGGGTCTCCCACTCACCATGCATTCCAGCAGAGCATATGCCTGACCACAGGTTTCTGGCACTAAGATCAATTGCAAAGCCTATGCTAAATGCTTCTAAAAAGAACAGATAACTGAAATGAATGAACAAATGAGCAAACTCAGCACGTTGTGGACAAAACCCTTAAAGTTAAAGAGCTCGCAGGACCACTGAACTCTTCCCTCTTGACTCTTTTCAAAGAGAAGGAAACCAAGAGCAGCCAAGCTCAGGGGTGTGGCCCAGGGTTCTGGGAGGGGCCAGTCCTTGGAGCCACCCTCACCCTCTTCCTGGGATGTCGGGCTCTGATGCTTCACAACCAGTTTGACAACACCTGGCCTATGACATCTGTGACATCTCTCATAGATCATGGGGTTGTGGGTGGTGGTGGCAGAAATGAGTACCTGGAAAGATGGCCCACGCCATCAGGACCCCAGAGATCAGAGCCACAGAGCCACCCACTGGAAGTCCCTGCCCAGCCCTGGTCTCGGTACCTGGCCTCCCGCACTCCTCCCGCTTGGTGAAGTATTTGAACCCGTTGGCTGCGCGACGTTCGGCTTTCTCGTGTTTCTTTATATGCCATGGAAGCTTGGTGGTGATGTTGGTGACAAAGTAGCAGCCCGTCCTGAGGCAGTGGTAGTGTCCCCGCATCCGGAACTCACAGTGCTACAGGGATGCAAGGGGTGTGTTAGTCAGGACAGGCAGTAACATCTGTGAGTGCCTACTTGTCTCTGGGACCTGGGGTGGCTCTTTGCACCTGTGTTCTTCCATGCTCAGAGTTTAAAAACACAATTGCGTAAAGCAGTATATCTGCTTTGTTACTTCATTATTAAAACGTCCTACCTGATAATCTTGTCATTCTTTTGTAATGCCACACCCAGAGAAGACATCATTAATCTATTTTCAAGTTTGTCTCTATAGGACCAGACCTAGGCATCACTAGTCTACTCAAGCATTCCTCTCTCTGTATATGCCCAAACCTAGACAGACATCACTAATCTATCCATAACAGCCTTACCTATGACTACTCGGGCAGCCCTACCAGTCTCAGGTCTAGGCCTTTAAAATGACACTGAGCTGCCCTTTCTGTCTAGGCATGGGCCATTCTGTTTCTTTATCCAGCGAGCCTATTTTAAAATCCTAGGCCTCTGGGGAAAGGAGACATAGCTATTTCCAAGATGAGCATGAATGATGTCAAACACACAGTGGCGGAGATAGCATTCAGTCACCACTGGGAGTTAGGCCTGAAATGACAACCCTCACCAACTGCTCATCAGTCTGGACCCCTGCCCAGGAGCCTCTAGGGGCTCCAGGGACAGGCAGTGAGTGTCCTTTCCAGGGTCTGCTGCAGGCCAACTTAAAAATGGTGTGAAAAGTAGAGCCTCTGCCAGGAGGAGCTCGCCCTGGGCCTTGGCCTCCCACGCCCTGCCTCACTGACCTGGTTGGGACACAGACACTGCAGAGAGTAGTAAGCAAACTGGTCTCGCACGTTCACCAGGCTGTTGCTGGGGTTGATGTGGTCCAAGCAGTGGGACTCAGCCTTGCCCGAGGTCTTGCAGACATACTTGCAGTTCCCGAAGAGACAATGGAAGTGGAACTTGCTGGCATATTTGCAGTCCGTCGCCAGGCATGGATCGCTAGAAGGAAACCACAGCCCAGAAGGTCATTGGCATCCCAAATCCTCCCACTAATGTCTTCACTTGGTTTGTGTTAGGGTTCCCTCCTCAGTCACCAGGGGTGTAATCAAGGGGAATTCAGGGTGTTACCCTCCTGCTCAATGGAATGATTCATTTAGAGACTACAGATCCCAGCATGCATCCCTGTCTCCTTTTGGGAACTCTTGCTGGGTACATGGGGATTGCCATATGTAGGTTGCTCAGAGCAGTGCATGCTGGGACATGTAGTTTCCAAGGCCACACCTCAGGATTAGAGAGATAAGATGACTGCAATAACTTCTTGGGCATAAAAATAATGGATAGTGCTGCCAGTCCTGGCTGGATGCCAGAAAGAGCTTGGCTGGTAAGATATGGCACTGCTGGGGATGTGGCTGACTGACAGACTACAGATGGGTGGGCAGCCCTACCAGGAAGTGACACTTCTGTGGGGTGTGAGCAAGCGGTAAAGTGTGCCTGGCGTCAGTTCCTGCTAAGGCTCACAGCTGCCGGGACACCCCAGGGTCAACTGGGGCCTGCAGTGCCCCCTTACCCAGAGAACCCTGGAGCCTGGGACGGGATTGGGGCTGGCGGAGGTGCTGATGAGTGGGGAAGAGCTGGGCCACCCACTAGGGTTGCGGGCCAGGGAGCTGCGGCCGTGGCTGGGAGCCCCCAGGCTACAGAGGGCTGTGGAGAGATGTGGCCTCCAGAGACTGGACCAACAGTGGGAACTCTGGCCAGGTTCTGGAGACTAAGGAAGTTAACCATATCGGGGAAGGAAGGGGAGTTCAGGGGACAGGAGAGGGACAAAGGAGCACTGTGCCCTTCCATGCCATGGGCCCAGCCCCAGGTGCTCAGAGAGGGAGGACAGCTGTTACTCAGGTGGTATAAATAATCCAATTTATTACTTTTTATTGAGAACAGGAAGCCACACACTTTATGATACAAAGTCACCGTTCTCGCCGCAAGAAGCCACCACCATTAAGTGAAGAATGTCCCTCCCACCCCTGGCCACTGTGTGGGTCTGGAGGGGCCTAGGCCCTGTTCCCACCCATGACTTCCGTTCCCTAGTGACCCAGCATGGGTATGCACCACAGGGTAGGCCAGCAAGGTGGCCCAGGGGAAATACAACCTTTTCATAGGACCAGGAACCTTCCTGAGGAACCCCTGAACCTAGCGCACCCCAGCCAGTCCTTGCAGGATCGCCATGGACCACAGGAGCTAAGGCCACTTGACCCTCATCCCCTTCCCACTGGCTGCTCAGTACAAGTAGACAGCTGCTGGCTACATCCCAGAGGCTGGGGCCAGCAGTGGAACTCTGCGGGGTGAGGAGCAGGGCCTCCTTGCTACCTTGGCTACACCCACTCCCAAGACACAGGGACAGGTGCCGGCTCATGGAGGGACTCACTTGTCCTGGAACTGGAGGAACCCGGGTTTGACCTGAGGCTTAGCGCTCTCTAGAGACGTCGTCGCCAAGGGCGAAGAGGGCAGGTGAGGCACTGACGAGGGAATCTGAGGCATCTGGGGTATGGTGGAAGCCAGCTGCTTCCAGGCGAGCAGGGTGGGGGTGGAGGGCACGGAGACTGGGCTGGGAGTGGGCCCCTCCAGAGAAGATCCAGGGACCATGGTGCCAGGAGGAGCTGGCGGGGACGAGGGTGCCAAGGGAGGTTTGGTCTCAGCAGCAGAGGCTGGGAAGGAAGCCTCTGTGGTTCCCTTAGCTGCTCCTCCCTCCGTCCGGAAGTGAAAGCTGCGAGAGGTAGAAGAAGGTGTCTCAGGACATCAATCAAGATGACCCACTGCCAGGTCAGCCCTTCTCTGTCTCACCTCATGTGACCTCATCACAGCTCAGGAGCCTAGTATCCCTACCTCATTCCTACCATGGACTTTGGAGGTCTCCCATGGCCTTCCATGAGCAGAGGAACTTGAGAACAAACTGTTGGTCCCACTGTCATTCTGAACCTGGGCTATACCCTGACCCCATGTTTATATTGATGGCTTATGTCCTGAGCTCCTCCCTACATGGGACTGTGTGTGAGAGAACAGGTCTGTCTCACCAGGCCCCTCCCTTCAAGAGATTCCCAGGGTGGAGGACTCTCAGTGTTTGGTAGGCTATAGTGCAGCGGCTGGAAGGAAACCCTGACGCCGGGCCTAGAGATGTCCGGGGAACTGTTACAGGCCTCGCTGGCTGCCACTGCTTTTTAACTCTATGGAAACCACAAAGTCACTGCAATCCAGTAGGTCACAGGAAATATAAAGGTCTCACATGTTGCTAGAAAGGCCTTCATTCAGGAGCCCTGCCCTGGATCCAAACCAAGTCTTTCTAGCTGGGCTCTGGCTTTTCTAAACACACTTTTGGGGGCACCTGTGCAGGGTCGCTGGCCCCACTGGTTCGGGCAGGTAGCAACTGGTGCTCTGGGGCTATGTGCAGGAGGGAGGGAAGCCTGCCCTCCTCCTTGGATAGTGCCTATGACAAAGCCAGGTCTGTGGCCTAGTGATAACTGCACCGGGATATTGCTCGGAGGGTGGCTAGAAGCCTGTGATACTCCCATTCCCAAGCAGCCCAGGGCCCAGCATGGATGGGCTGTTTAAGGGTCACCCCGACCCTCTCCATCCCCCAGACCCTCACTCACTTTGCGTGCTTGATGGCCCCGTCCAGGGTGCTGAAAAGTGCGCCACATTCCTCCACCACACAGTGGAAATGGGCCTTGTGGAGGAAGTCACACTGGGCATCACAGAAGTCCTTGGTTCCAAACCTAGTCAGAGGAGCTCGCCAGTTAGAGGTGGGCCCTGGCCACCAGGGTGGGTGAGAGCAAGACCCCCTGTCCCCTACACCATTCTCTGCCGAACCCTCACCTGCGGAGATACACCTTCCAGGGCTCTGACAATTTCTCTTGAACCAGTGCCTTCACAGCCTTGCCCAAGAAAGGTGAGGGCTCCACAGCGGGACTCCCCTCCACTTCTGTCTTGATGTTCAGCAAGTTGCCCAGGCTGGGGTTGCCCTGAGACATCTGCAAGGACAGAGGTACGCTTGGTGCCTGGGACCCTCAGGACAGACAATGCCTGTCCTCCAGACTGCCTGAGTCCTGTGGCTGGCGCTGGGAGCAGAGAACACACATACTCCTTTGGCCTTGGCTAGAGAGGAGGCCCATCTGAAAGACTGTGGCTCTGGTCCCCTGGAGGCAGGGCCTCAGGCAGCAGAGGCCTGAGGGAGCCATCATGCAAGCTGAGGTCCATCTTTCCCTAGACTTAGCGCTCCCTGGTTATTCTCCTTCCAGAAGGTATTCAAAAAAAAAAAAAAATGCAGGAGGGTTGTGTGTGGGGGGGTCTACTAATTTCTTCAGAACAAAAGCCACAAAACAGAAGAGGGAAATAGCAAGCAGATTTGCTGCTGCTAATGTGGAAAGGAAGCTGGTAGCTTCTGAAGGAGAAATGCGAGGGGTCGGGGCAGTGGCCAGGAGGGGAAAGGACAGCAAGAGAGCGACCAGGAGAGGGCGGGCAGCAGGCCTCAAAGCCGGAGCTGCTGCGCCGTTGGTGCCCAGCTGGAACCCACCCACCACATGAGGTCCAGCCCAGACCCAGCTCCGTCTTCAACCCAGTCACTTGTGTACAGTAACCAAATTAATCTTGCTGCGGTCAAATTTATCATGTGAAGGGGAAAATATATTTGAGATGATGTATAATTTACAAAGACCCTGCATTATTTAAAACAAATGTTCTGGAGCGACCTCTCCGGAAGACGTCCGAGACCATTACTCAAGCCGAAAAGTGGAAATTGATGCCTGGGCTCTCACTTTAGGCTCTCCTCCCCCACCCCCTTTTTAAACAAACAAAAAAATATATAAAATAAATAAATAACATTAATAACGGAGGGCCAGAGAAGTTGGAGGGTTCCGGAAAAGCTTTTGGAGCCCTCCATCCGAAGGGAAAAAAAGGTGTCAGGGGCTGAAATATATTTCTTCAGCCAGTTCATTAAATTAATTTGTAAGCAGTGGCTCTGAAATTATATTCGATGAAAAATGGCCTCAAAATTTAAATGGTACAAACTCATCTTATTAGAGGGAAAACATTAAAAAACAAACACATCCCCCCAGCCCCCCAGCACAGCTTTAATTTCTCTGGGTGGGGGAATGGGAGGCGTGTGATGGATGGTTCTTACCTTATTCATAAGCGACGATAAAAGAGATGAATTTGCGGGGACTGTGTGGCCATTTGATTCATTGCTAGAACACACAAACCAAGGGGCTTCAAGTCAGACATCCGTGAGGCCAGGCCCAGAGGCCCTTCCCTCCCAGCTAGCCAGCCCAGGCTCTGGGGCCTTGACTCTGCCATGACGGCTTGGTGGCAGAGTGAACCGTGGACTCGAGGGTGAGCTCGGGTCCCCAGGGCTAGCTGAGAATGCAGGCCCAGGCCACCTCTCAGGGGCCCAGGCCAGCTTTTCCGGGAGTTTCTCTGGCCTTGCCTCACCTGGGCTCCTTCACAGTCAGGTCTAGACTGCGGTCTTGGGAGGCCTCGTGGGGGCCTGGGGTGGCAGTACTGTCACCGGGTTCCTGCTTCACCTGGGTCTGGGGGAACTTGCTGGGGGTGGGCTGCTGCCCACTTCCTGCAGTGGAGGGGAGGGAACATGGGATCAGAGGGGCTCAGGTTTCACACAGGCACCAAATTCTGGTGCCCCCACCCTTGAAGAAAGGGCAGTGGGCCGAATAGGCAGCCCCACCCCCACCCCCAGGACTAGCTGCTGGTCAGCCAATCCTCCTGCTGATGTGATCACTTGTGACGCGCGTACCCCTGTGTGGCGATTCTTCAAGTGATAATTATTGCAAAATTATGTCAAAGTTGTCCTGGCTTAGGGCCTCCTGGAGGAGGAGGGTGGGAGGCTGGGGAGGGGGCCTGGGCAGGGACAGGGGCCCTTCATTTCCTCCACCAACTGTCACAGTCCATTTGTGGGGCTGCCGCTTACGCTTTTATTAAAGACTCTGTTAAGGCTGAGGGAAAGTGGCAGATCTGGACTGGGAGCGGCCCCTCCATAGTCCCTGCCCACTGTTGCCCAGGCGACAGTCCTGTCTGCACTGAGCATGCCTGAGGAGGGCATCTGCTATATCAGGGCTATCAGGGCTGACGGCCAATCAGGGTGGTTCAATCTATGTGACCTCGTCTGTCTGTCAGGCTGTCCAGGGCAGAGACTCCAGGCCTGCCCGCCTGCCCACCCGGGGTGCCTGGCTGGGTATGAGGGGGAGCTTGGTGGGAAGAGGCCACAGGAGGCTGGCAGGGCAGGGGCAAAGGAAGTTGCTGACAGGATGGTGTCCAGCGAGCCTTGCTCCATAGTCCCCAAGTGACTGAAATACTAATTTGCCCCAAGGCCTTACAGCTTACAGAGAGCTGCTCCACAGACAGAGAGTGACATTTTATTAAAAGCAAAGGGAACCAGCTCCCTCTCCCCTTTACCTGCCCTTCCTTTGGGGGCAGGAGAGGGGGAGAAAATTTTCTAGGGAAAAGAAGCAGCCGGGCAGTCTGGCTGCAGTCTTCTGTGGCCCTACCTGCAGGCCACTGGCTGGAGGATGTAGCTAAAGCCAGACTCCTCCCAAACTTGGAGTGGAAGACATGGGTTCCAGACTGGGCCAAGAGCAGACTACATTGGCTCCTTAAGTCACCCCCCCCCCAGCTCCGGAGAAAAAGCCCAGGTCTCCTCCCCACCTAGCATCCTCAAGAGGTGGCATCACAGCCCCCGTGGGTGGAAGGGACCCTCAGTCTTGGCTGATTCTGAGATGGTTTTGGATGGGAGCAGTGAGAAGGCTGGACAATGACAATCAGGCTGCTGAGGATATGCCTGAGGGCAAATCTGTCCCTGTGCCAACAGTTCCACAGGGTGGAGCTTCTGTCTCTGTCCTCAGCATCCAGCTCAGCAAGTAGCCATGGAGCCACTCTGGGCAAGCACCAGTGGTTGGTGGGGGAGTGAAAGGAGCCATATCCCAGGTGTGAGCTGAACTCCTTCCAGGAATCCAGCTGGCACTGACTACCCTCGGGGAGAGAGGGGCAGGGAAAACAAACAGCCAAAACCAGAAAAACGACCTCCCAAAGAAAAGGAAGAGGAGGAGGGAGGGATAAGAGAGAGGAGGACAAGGAAGAAAGCCTCTCTTGGCCTGGGGATGCTGTCCCTGTATGGGATGCAAATACCCATCCCCTGGGCTCATGCTCTGTGTCAGCTAGAGAAGATCCAAGAGAACAGGGGACCTGGGATAGCTCTGATCAGGGACTCATGGGTGACAGAGCCAGTGAGACCTGAAGCCACCAGGACACCCAAGTATTCAGAGACAGGGACTACTGACCCTCTCCACATATAGAAAAGTCTCTGAGTATGTGGAACAGATGGAGACAGAGAACAGGCTGAGTACTGAGAGCTACCAGTTTCCAAGTGTGCTTGTTTACTGGGCAGGGCCCAGTCTGCTCACCTGGGTCAAAGGTGGCAGAGGGTTTGAGGGCGGCCGCAGCCAGTCTAGCCATCATGGGTGAGATGAGGCCTTTGCTCGCAGAGATCCTTTCCATGATGGAGGCAGGGGGCACCGGGAGAGAGGTGGCAGCTGTGGGGGCTGAGTCTACAGCTCCGGAAGCCACCAGAGCTGGCATATCAGGGGTTGCTGAAGCTGTGGCCACAGAGGACATGGCGCCCAGGAGCCCTGGAGACCCCACAGGCAGTGAGGAGCTCCCACGCCCAGGAAGGAGAGGGAAGTAGGGTGCAGTTGTGGGTAGGCCTGAGTTGGAGAGGGCCAGTGCTAGGGGAATGGAACCAGACAGGCCCTGGGGCAGCAGGCCTGCCATCTTGGTATTGGGAGGCTTGGTGGCACTGGGTACGGCCTCGGCGGTGGTGGCAGAAGCTGCGGCGGCCAGGGACGCAGAAGATTGCTGGCTGGTGGGGGAGGCGCTCAGACTGGAGTTCTTGCTGCTCAGGGCAGAGAAGTCCACGAGGTCGTCATTGCTGGACTCCTCGTGTTCCGTGTCCTTGGTGCCCAGCAGCGAGGCTGGCAACCCCAGGGCGCCTGAGGAGCGGATGTGCCGGCGCTCGTGCTTGCGCTTGTGTGAGGTCATCTGGCTGGTGGAGGTGAAGGTGAAGCCGCAGCCCGCACGAATGCAGTGGAAGTGGTTGGTGGCCTTGCTGTACACGCAGCCCTCGTACTTGCACTCCTCGTATTTGTAGAACTTCTTGAAGCCATCCTTGGCGTAGGCGTCATCCTTGATGTGGTAGCTCTTGTGTTTCTCAATGTCACACTTGTTCTTGAAGGTAAACGTGCAGCCAGGGCGCCTGCATGGGACATGAGGAGACTGACACACGGTCTCACAGAACCCACAGGAGGCCCTGCCCTGACTGTCCCATGCTCTGGAAGGAGTGGTCCCTCACGGGAAGACTCAGGATGGACACCAAGGCAGAGAGCTATTAAGCAGCCCTGACCACTCCTAGGAGGTGCAGGGCTCTGGTGACCCACGCGTCTGCTTCCTTCCTGGTGCCTCCTCTTCCGGCCTTCAGTGGGCCACTCACTCACCTGCAGTGGAAGTGCGTGGTCTTCTGTCCATAGAACTGGCAATCGGCTGTGCCGCAGTCCTCGGTGGCTCGGAAGCGCTGGAATCCATCATTGATGAGCTGGGTGTTCTTCTTATGGAAGTTTTCGTGGGTCATCACGTCTGAGGTGCTCGTGTACACCTTGTTACAGCCCACCTGCACAGGCCACAATCGTGTAACCTTGTTACACCCCACCTGCACAGGCCACAATCGTGTAACCTTGTTACAGCCCACCTGCACAGGTCACAATCGTGTAACCTTGTTACACCCCACCTGCACAGGTCACAATCGTGTAACCTTGTTACACCCCACCTGCACAGGTCACAATCGTGTACACCTTGTTACAGCCCACCTGCACAGGCCACAATCGTGTACACCTTGTTACACCCCACCTGCCCAGGTCACAATCGTGTAACCTTGTTACAGCCCACCTGCACAGGCCACAATTGTGTAACCTTGTTACACCCCACCTGCACAGGCCAGAGTGTGGTTAAGGGGTGTAAGTCTGTCCTTCTGGGCCAACCAAGCTCCACGGCTGGAGACAGGGCCGTGGGGCTCCACTCAGGCGAGGAGCACCTCCAAACCTCAAAGTCCTCAGGCTAATCCAGGCTCTAAGCAAAGAAAACCTCCAGTGACCCTCCAGCCTTCCCTGGGAGTGACTGGCATCTGTCTGTAGAGTATTGGGCTGTCTTCAGACCCAATATACTTTCAGGCCCAGATGAGGGTCCCACCTTCTGGAGAAATGAGGTTTGGGTCCTAGTTGGTGGCTCTATCTCTAAAGCCTTAGGATTGGACAAGGACTGCACCCTGGAGGTCACCTTTAGCTCTGTGACTTCCTTAGTGGATGGCTCCTGGGCACGGGGCCCTCCCACCCACTGCAGCTGGGCCAGGCAGGCAACGTTGCCATATTGAGTAAAAAGCAGTGTCTCTGAGCACCCTGAAGGCTGGCCTGTGCCAGTGTCTGCACCATCTCAGGCCCAGAGGGTGGCCCCCCCCTCGCACCAGGTTGTTTCATAGAGGCCATAACAACCTCTGACAAGTACGGGGAGGCACGCAGGCTGCTATTTGCAACCCAAAGTTGCTCCTCCTGGGCTTGACACCTTGAAAAAGCCCAGACTCAGCGTGGCATTAAAACAAAGAATTAAACAAAAACCTCTGTAGGAATCATTTGCAATGCTGCTCTTGGTGTTAAAGCCCAAAAAATGTCGGTCTATATAAACAGCTCACTGAATTTCCCCCACACCAAGTATGGCAACAGGGAAGGCCCCACCCTGACCACCAGACCTCTGAGCTTCTGGGACTCTACTCCAGTCACCCCTATCCTGGACCGAGAGAAGAGGAGGGTCCTGACCAGTCAGGCCTGTGCCTGCTGGGACAGTCCTGCCTCTGGGGTCCAGGGCTAGCAGGAAAGTTCCAGACCCCTCAGGCTGCTGGCACAAGCAGGCACCTGCATGCAGTGGTAGTGGGTGCTCTTCCCATTGAGGTGGCAGCCGTGGTAGTAGACGCTGCAATCGTCCAGTGGGCTGAAACGCATGAAGCCATGCTGCAGGGAGTTGTCTCGTTTCTTGTGCATGTTGTAGTGCCGGATCACGTCCTGCTTGCTTGTGAACCTCTGCCAGGAAAGAGCACCAAGTTGGCAGAAGCCCGCGCCCCCAGTCCCTGTGCCAAGAGTGCTTGGACCAGGGCTGGCCCCAAGGGCCTCGGGTCACCCTATATATAACCCTGCTAAGGATCAAGGCAGCCCAGACTGCCCAGCCAGTTCCCGGCACACTGGCCCTTGGCGGGAATGATTCCAAAGACGCAGGAACCACAGTTCCTTCCCTGACCTCTCTCCGAGGCTCCCAATGGCCACACCCAGGAGCATAAAGATGCTCTAGACTAGCCTTGAAGGCCAGGGCTCTGGTGGGTAACGACATGTTCCACCTAGTGCCCCCTGCACAGGCTGAGTAGGCAAGCCAGAGGGAGAAGCCCGTGCAGATAGCCCAGCTCTGCACTGTGATCGCAGCATTTCATCTTGAAATGAAGCAGTAAGAACAACCTCTGAAAGTCCTGGGAAGATAGTTCCCTAAGGGAGGCAGACGGATGGGGTGGGTCCAGCCCTGGTCCATGGCAGGCTCCCAGTGAAAGGGAGCTGAGATTAGCACCGCTAAGACATCAATGGCTACTGCAGACCCTATTGGTTACTTGCTTAGCAGGAGCGTTGGGATGCAGACTGCTGGTCTGAGCTCTCTGCCTATCCGTGTGAAATGCAGGGGGCTAATGGAGGACCCTCCCGCCCCACCTACTTCCAGCAAGAGTCCATGCTGGCAGGTGAGCCATGTGTGGTGCATACCTGGTAGTTGCACTCTGGGTCCAGGCAGTGATAATGCTCTCGGTATTGGTAGGCGCAATGGATGTGGCCACAGTGTTGACTCCCTGAGAACCTGAAGAGGAGTGAGAGGGTCAGATCCATCTCAGGATCCATTCTGGATCCCAGGCCTGAGCAGCTATTTCTGCCTAGGCCCCCAAAGATGTTCTTCTGGGGTTTAGAGGGCCTGGGTGGAAATATAGAGACAAGGGTGAAATGGCAGAGGTTGGGAAAGCCAGAGCCAGGAATTGGGCCCTGTCAGGAAACCCAGGCCTACCAAGCTGCCTAATTGCCAGTGCTTGCCTGGAAGGCAGTGCCAGATGGAGCAGAGGTCGGGGGGACAGCATCAAATCAGAGTAACAGATAGAGCAGAGAGGGACCCTAGAGCCCCACACTTTGGAAAGTAGTAGCCCGACCAGCTCGCCCCCTCACCTCCCTGCCAGCTCTGACCAAGGGGACCCTGGCTGGGCCAACTCTGGGATGCTGTACGAGGTGTTGAAGGCTCTCTCTCTGTTCTGGGCTTTTCCTGACACTTGAAACAGTCCAGAGTTATGAATTTTTAAAGCACAGCATCTGTCTGGCTTCCAGAGGCAGGGAGCTCACTTTTCAGCCAAGTGCCTGGACAGGAGCCCTGGACCGCCGGCCACTAAATGGCCCCTCTCTGGGCCTGGATGTGCTAGGGTGTGGCTCTCACAGCCTTGGCGATGGCCAGACAGGGCCAGCCACTCTGGGGAAAGCCAGCCATGACATCCTTGGGGAAGGCACTTTACTCAGCCAGCCTATCCCTTTTCATGGGTGACGCACAGTATGGGTGGGGAGAAACCCCACTGTACAGGGAAAGCCACCGGCAATAAGTATTTCAATGGAAGCTGCCAAAAGGGCCATCTGCCGAGGCACTAATAGCAGTGACAGTGTGACAATAAAGAGAAGACAGAGGGTGAGGAAGAGCATGGAAGACCACGGCAAGACAGATGCTGCCAGGGCACGACCCCTGCCACATGTCCCTTGAGAGGCTTGATTTGGGGAATGTGTGGAGATGAAGCTTCATCTGCCAATCCTGCATCCTTCAGGATGGATCTAAAGTCTGGCTTCATCAGAGTCCCCCATCTCCCCGCTCCGCACACCCCTCCAGGGTGGGGGTCCCTGCAGGCCATGGCAGGAGAACAACTGCCTGTTTCCCTCAACCCCAACAGCTCTACTGTGGTCTTCACTCTACCCAAGGCTCCACGTGAAGGCAGCACCCAGGTCAGCCATAAAGGGGCCCCATGCTCACCTGTGGCAGGCCTGGTACCAAGCCTTTTCCTACAGCCCTACTTGGGTTAGAAGTTGCCTGTGGACTGCGCTACCATAAAAGGGGGAGGGTCTAAGATGGACCCAGGAGCAGCCTCTCTGGGGAGGTGAGAGACAGAGAAAAGGGATGCAGAGAAGGCAGCCTCTTGGCCTTAGGGATGAGCTAATACATAGGTGGTCCCACAGTCCTTGGGCATGCCTGCCCCCCTGCCCCCACCTCTGTCCACAGGCTCCTCCCCAGGGGCCTACCTGGCAATATATTTCTGGTAAATGTTTACATCTTCGGTGACAGCTGGTTTATCTGTGGGCAATCCGTTCCTGGTAAGACACACAGGGCACAGCCGATTAGCGGACTGGGGTGGCCTCAGGCCCCAGGAGCGTCTGATGGGCAGCTCCCTGCCCTGGGCCCTGGTTCCTCTCTCCTGGGCCCTGTATCATCCTGGCCCTCAGGGTGGTACTGCAAAAGTGTGTTGGCAGAAGCCCAGAGGCACTCAGTTAGCCCACCTCTGACAGGAGTGTGTACTACCCTGAACAGGTGGGGCTGGAAGGCCCAGCCAGGCCTACAGTTAGCCTAGGTGGAAGCCAGGGCCTGAGGCCCCCAGCACACAATGAAAATAAGTGGGGTAATGGCTGAGGAGAAACACCAGACAACAGAGAGGGGCAAATGAGGAGGATAGAACTAGACATATGTGTAGGGTACTGGCATTCACCATCCCCCACTCCCAACCAAAGGGATCTGACTGGATGTGCCTGGTTCACAGCCTCCAGGACCTGCAGGCCCCAAGCTGCTGTGGCAGACACAGCTTGAGGGAAGGGTGTCATTTGGTCTCACAAGATCCATTGTTTCACCATCCAGGCCAGTCTTCTATCCCTGGAATATGGTTGCCACCTAACCCCCACCTAACTTCCTGCCTTTTCCATGGACCAGGCTCTGAACCAGAAACCAAGGCCACAACCTGGACCCCAGCCCCCAGCCCCGCCTCAGAGCAAGTTGTATCTACCAACCACAGTCTGCATTCAGCCCTTGTGGCAGAAGGCAGAGGGAACAGGTCACAGCAGCAGAGGTTAGTACACGAGGAAGGCAGAAAGGGTTGTGGCATGTGACAGCGTGAGGGTACATAGGAGACATGGGTCATTGCAGGTCTCAGATCAGTGCAAGAGCAAGTGTGTGTGCGTGCGTGTATGCGCGCATGTGCAGGTGTGCACATACATGGCAGTCTGAGTTGCACAAGGGGCTGTGTCCACCACAGTAAGTTTTGCAGGTAAGGAGTTAGACCTCCCTATCTGGTCTGGCCCCAGGGTTCATGGAGGCAGTGGGGGTGGGGGGCTCCTTACTTGACAGTGGAGACAGTTCCCGTGGTGATGGAGTCTGTTTTGGAAAAGGTTGACTTCAGGTACTCGGGAGTATTGAAGGACAGGGAGGCAGGTGGCTCAGGTCCTGGCCCAGGTGCGCTGGGAGCACTGGGCACACTGGTGAGGGA